>NW_021633354.1:0-55197 GCF_004799145.2 Neltuma alba | reverse complement strand
TCCAGCCGGAATATTTTCATGATGCTCATATATTCTCACGCGGACCAGCTGCACTTTTTACATTTAACAGAATTTTCAAGAAACGCTTGACTAACGTTTTCTCAAAACACACTCCCCCCAACTGTTCTGATAATATTACAATAGAAACCCGCAACTTTAATTTATCTTTGATATTATTTCTATTTTCATCGCTTTCATTATTGTGTCCACATTGACGAAATACAGAAATTATCCAAATAGGCGTAAACAAGAGAGGTCAGGAATACTTTGAAAAGTATTTTACATTTTAACATGTTCCTTGTGTTTAACTACATTTTTCTCATCTATGCTACATCTTACACAAACAACATACAAAGTATAGATGATACCCAAGCGAACCGGAAAAACCGTGGGAGCAGAGAAGCACGTTGTTCGCAATTGGCCAGCGGACATAGAAAATAGTACAATTCCTTGCATCGTGAAATACATTTCACTTCATAAACATTACTTACGTAGCAAATTTTACAAATATTGACGTTGACACATCCTATAGGCGAAGACAAATATACGCGGGCGTGCAAATTCTAAAAAGGACCAGAGCAAAAGCGATCCCCCTGCCGAGAAGCGCCAAGCCCCAACACTTGAACAGGCACGGCTTAACCTAAGCGTAAAAAACAAAATCCCAACCCAATATGGAAAATAAAAAACCACCTCCCCGACCTTTACAAGAAATCAAAGGAACCAATCTCGTTGAAACACCAACGCTCCATCTGGGTTCCATTCTGGGGTAGAGTCCGGCCATCGTGGCGGGAGTTATATTAAGCGGCAGAAGGGGCTGTTATGTACTTGAGTTGACCAGCCTCCGACATTGCTGCCATCAATGATTCCCTCTTCACTGATTCAGCATCACCTTGGACTCCATCTGCCCTTATCGTAATCCAAGGATTCGTCGTTGTATATGTCCCACCATTTCTTAACCAGCATCTTTATGTCCTCTCTATCCATGTTCTCTTCTTCCCTGTATATCGCCACGGCTTCGACCCCTGTTCAACATTCATCATACAATCCTCTTATCAGTGTCACCTAGTTAAAATTGAATGTTAAACCAATTAAACTTCGGGGATGATAACTTACTGCAGCGCAGTAATGAACAACTTTGACTCGTCAAGTTCCACATTCTCAGGGTGGCCGCCACAACATTGCGAGGACGAGGTTGTAGACCAAGGGAATAGGTTTGTAAATGGGCTTAAAGTACAAGTTTAAGAAATCTTGCTCCGCAAAAGGTGTGGGAGGAGTGATTTGGAGTGTTTTCAAGAGATCGTAATATGTCACCATGCCGGGCTCGAACACGAACATGCCGGCGTTAAAGTACAGAGCAGGTGGTTCACCATCTCAGCAGGCCACTGTACCTTGTCAGGACATTGCTGGCAGTACCCGATCTTGTACTGCGGGGTGTGGCTCCAAGTCTTCTCGCAGAAGCAGTCCATGACTGCGTAGAAGTGTCCGCCCGGCAGATCGAATAGATGGTCGATGTTGTCGTACACTTGAATATCTCCGTCCAAATATATCATCTTGCTATATTCCACGAACTGCAATCATTCATTTGAATTATTACGACCACAAAAATAAGTGAAATACAAGCACCGCCCGCGGGTAAAAGATTTGGTAAACCCATTCAAATTAATTGATCAACCTTTCAATTACACAAATGCTGATGGACCTCCGCGGACACGGGGCCCAGTGAGAAGACGAACAACGTCATGAGTTCTACAACGGATCCTACCAGGACATCTAGACACGTAAGACGTAACGACGAAGAAAGCAGGAACTAAGAAGGTACCTCCCAGATGCGGAGCTTAGAGTAGTTGATAACGTAATAGGCCATGGCAAATTGAGTCTGGTTCTCGGGGGGATAAACGGGTTCGATCTCCCGGACGATGCAGCCCTGAGACTCCAAGATCGACGGTGCTCCTCCGGTACGTCGGGGAGGACGGCCACCACCAAGGGATACGCCGACCTCACCTTTCTCAGACCCTTCGCCAGACCCACAACGCCTTTGACGTAGTCTCCATTCCCCGCAAGAAATGTGACATAGGCGCGACTCGGCAGCGTGGCCGGGCCGGTGAAACACCGGATTTAACTACGGTAGGACGAGTTCAGGAGCCATGTTTTCAAAAGTGAGAGGGACGAATCAAAGACGGCAAGCGTTGAAGAGGAAAGGATCCGAATGAAAGAGGCTTCTAGACTCCTAGGTAACAGGGAGCAGAAGAGATCAGGATAGAGAACGGGGAAGATGCCCGAGCTGAAGGAATCGACCACAACAAAGATGCTAGCTGGAGGGAAGAAGTGTGGAGCATAAATTTATAGGCAAGAAGGGGCGATGTGATTTTACGAGATGGGGGTTGCGGGTAACAGTACGTGCTGAGGAGATCTAGGGCTGTATGTGGACCACGTGGAGAAAAGGGATGATCTGACGGCGTTGGAAGAGTCAAAGGATGCTTCTGGAAAAGGGTCCCCCGGGAATACTATCTCCCTCGGAACACGCTAGAAGACGCTACTGTTTCCCCATATGTACGTGAATGCATCCTCCCAGTTTGACAAGGCGCATTTGACAACTATTTTAATTCTTAATTTTTAATTCCCTTCCCGGCGCATCTCGTCCTCGCACTACCAGGAGCTTCTCTTTCCTTCTTTAATTTGTTACATAAAATGAATTTTTGTTGTGCGTATGGTAAAGAACCCCCCCGACATTGATTTTGGAGCTGAATAAATACATATATGAATATTTTGAAAAAGCAGAATATGATTATGAGGCTGAGAATTGTGAGGTTTTTTTTTTTAAATTTCCGGTCAAAAATTGGGGGGGGGTTAATTATGAATAAATCAATCCGATACGACGATGTAGTAACAAAAAGTAGATTATGAGAGATGGACTAAGGAAGTGTTTAGTTACCCTAAAAATCATTTTTAAAAAACTTTTTTTATAAAACAAGACAAACTCCTTTATATATTTATTTTATAAATTATAAAAAATTTTTAAAATTATAGTTTAGTTTCAACACCCCTTAAAAGAGAATATGAGTAAGCATGTGGGTTGAGAAGAATGGAGAGAGAAGTAGAAAAAGGCAATTGGAGCATGGACAAATTTAAGTGCGTGGGACGCCATCACGGAATGGAAATCTAAATCGTGGTTGAAATTCAGAGTTGCGATGCAGGCGTCATGTCAAGGAAGGACCTTCCACAATCCCCGACGCTCCTCAGTTCTCCTCCCCTGATATATCATTTGTATTTTCCTGATAAAGAACATATTACGTATTTAATTATATAACAAGCATACGTTATTGTGGGGTGATTGTATTAGGCCAGAGTTTTTGACGTGATGGGGCCTATTCATACAAATCTTTTCTTCCAAATCACGTGTTAAATTCAGGGTGCTGGAGGTGGTACTTCAGTCTCACAAATGGTAAAATATTAATACAATGTGCTGTCTATACGTATTAATTAAATAATAAGTAATCGAATGTAAACTATATTAATTAATTTTGCATTGCTTTTATCTGTTAAGATACGCTTTCCAGCTCAGAAGAACCCCCACTTTATGTCCGGCAGGATAGGTCAATCGTACAATATTTTAGCATCTTTATGAAAGTTCTTTCTATTTGAGTTGCAATTTTAAGGAGCATGAACCAGGCTTTTTGTCGTGACATGGTGGGGCCTGTGGTTTTGAACTTTCTCGCACGCTCCTTTTCATCTCTCTGAGTCTCTGCTCTAAAGTATGGCCACTCATTTTCTGTGCGACTTCATTGGTTCGCAATTCATGGGCAGCCCCTAATTGGCGATTTTGATATCAGCACCTACTGGTTTAATTTAACTTCAACCTCACCTGTTTGAAAATTGCTGCCCAACTCCCTACTTGCTCTCCCCTCTGGTCATTCTCACATACTTGTATTATTTTTACATGAGGGGTTAATTACGAAAAGACGTGGATGCTTCTACAGGCTTGGAGTTTGGTCGCGAGCTGTCGACTGATCCAACTATTGACCCGACTGTGTAGAATTTATGACCTGTGATCATGGTTATTAGCATCAATAATGTCGCGGAAGGAGTAAACTTCCCGTTTTCGCTGGACAGTCGCTCTACCAATGCAGCTCATTGATTAATTAACTATAATCACAGTTAAATGAGAAATCCTAAGAATCTTAGTTGCCACTTGCCAGTCTGCCAGCGAAGAGCAAAGGACAGAATCCGGTGCAAATAAAAGACATGATGAGACGAAGCCAGTAAATGGGGAATTTGGCGTGGGAAACGTGGCAGAGATGTGATCCCCCCCCGGGGGGGGGATGCGAGGGGAGGAAATAATATAAAATAGCGAAGGTGACAACTCAAACAAATGGATACGAGTTGGCTTTGAGAGGTGCGTGTGTGAAATACTAAATATACATCGTGGTCCCCTCCTTCATATAAAAATTAATTATCTAATTTAAATAAATTAATAAAATTTAGTTATTTGTAATTAATAAGTATTGTTTTTCACAAAATATTACCTAAAACTACTATTTGATAAATTTTTAAAAATGTGTAACTGTTATATTAAAAAAATTAGGTAAATATGAGAAACAAAATAAATTGGGATCTTATATTTATGATCAAATTAAGTATCAAACTAACTTTTATATTAAAGATATGAAATAGTACCTCTGGTTTTAATTATTAAAATTTTATTTATAACCTGCAAATAAAATTTTATAATTGAAACCTAGTATCATGTGCGTGTGAAAGGATGAGATGGCATAGAATAGCATAAAGATAAATGGGAGTGTGTCAACAAAATTTGGCCCGGTGCGCCCACTTCCATCCCTGCCACACTACGCAACACCCCCCATCCCAACTTTACATTACATTACAACCTCGCTCCCTCCGGGCCCCTTCTCTCACCTTTTATTAATATTATTTGGTGAATTATCACCCCATCGCATTCTCGTTTCAACCCTCGATCCGATCCTTTTCCTTTCCCAGTTTCTGCACGTCGGAAAATAAAAGAGTTGCATATAGTCCAAAAGCAATGTCGTTCTTAACTTGCACGGAGAACCTTTTCATGGCAGTTGCCGTCCCAATTAACGTATCCATGGACGTGCACCGAATAGAGTGTCTGAAGCCCACAGGCTCGCCCATCATGATGGGTTCGCAACAAAGAACAGAAATGGGCTTAAGCCCGATATTATGGGCTTCGTTGTAGTCCAATGGGCCCATCGGCGCTTTGGAAGCGGGACGCAGGGAAAAGGGCGACGTGCTGCCTCGGCTGAAAATGAAATGGGGGTATACACGTCCATTCAATAGAGATGGTTGATCTTCTGGAAAGGGAGTCGCTTAAAAGTTAAAAGGTAGTGGGGATTTTTATACGTGTTAAACAATACCACTTAATGGAGAAGAGAATTGCGTGGGGCCTGAGATGGCTGAACTTTGGATAAAGATGAGGAGATGATAGGCATGGAAGAATATTCCTTTTTCAGAGTGCAGTGCAAGCACCCAGCGACATCATCGTTGTTACGTACGCCTCGCCCTCTGCTTTGGTTTTGTGTTCCAGCCATGTTATGAATGCAGATACCATGATTATATATGTGCTGATCATGATTCAGAATGTGGACAAGTTGATGCGTTGCATTGGTTTTAATGGTTTGGTAAATGAGAGATAAACAGTAAAGACAAGCACCATCACCATCTGATGAAAACTGAAATTTATTAATAATTTTCCTTTTGCAGACAACAAAAGGATGTCACAAGTCAACGCAGCATGGAAAGAAGGGATTCTTGTTGGTCGGGGAACATTAGCCATCCTATGGAATACAGCGTAAAAGCAGAGCATCTGCAACAACACGATTTCATAATTACTAGTAGTTAATAATTACCCTCTCCACAATCAATCTTCACTGTCTTTCTTTCCTTCTTTCTTCTCTTGGGCATTGCAGAATAAATTGATTGACGTCCACCACAGGGCTTGACATTCTTTTTTTTTCTTTTTTGCCAACGAATGGCTTGACATTCCATGAAATGAAAAAAAAAGCTGTATTCTCCATGGGTAACCAAAGCGACCATTTTATTCTGCTGTTGCTTCACAGAACTGACCCGCCTAATTCATAGGATGATCGCCTATAAGAATATGATTGTCTGTACAACATAAGAGCATAGCTTATTGATTAGTATTCTGAACTGACCAGGATTCCAAATTCCAAATTTCATCTCTCTCTCTCTCTGGGGACGCATTTCTCCTAGTTAAAAAATGGAGTCGATTAGATTAATTGTGGCTTTTCATATTCTGCATTGATATCCGACCAATTCGAGACTTTCCATTCATCTAAAGCCATGGTAGGCAGGGTAAAGACGCGTAATCATTTTGGAATCTGAGAATAATCAGCAAGTCAATTGAGAATATGGTTGTACATGACTGAAGAGTTGAAATTTCTCGTAATATATCTATCGAGAATATAATGTTACTAATACTCGTGCGTACACTCCTCTGCAGCCTATGGTCTCAATCTCTCACTTGGAAAACGCTGCCCCCTGTCTCATATGTCATAAGCTTCGAGTCTCTGTATCCGAGACTGGTTCCCCTGAATGATTTTTTTTTCAAAGGAAAAAAATGATTATTCTCCCGAATGCTAATTTATGCAGAGCATCGTAACCCTGTGACCTTGTTATTTGTACTCCCGTTTAAGAAGAGAAAAGAGAAAAATGCCTATATAGTCCTGTTCACGAATGAAAACTATTACGTTACTTAACAAAAGGCCCCGAGACACGAGTAGATTTGCTGTTATAGATCGGTGTTTGTAACAGTAAATTAGATTGTTTATGAAATTTATATTCAGTTACTTTTCTGATTTCATTTGTAAATATAAGGTATATGTGTTATATATCAACATAAACTAAATTATCATCGAAGCAGTAGTGGTCCATAATTTATTAATTCGTTAACATCCAGTTGAATTGATGTAGGACAACACTGCAAAATGCAAGTCTGGGAGGCATGCGTTTTACAGCAATTAATAACTCGGACCAAAAACTAAGATGCTCAGAGGCATGCGTATTAAGGGGGGAATATGGATGCTCTGACCGAGGGATGTCCTCTCAATTAAGAAACGAATATCTGATCCTAAAAGTTCCACATAGATGGAATATTGTACGGTAAACTAGCGGACTGTACGCAGCCAGAGTCAATACGGAAAAGTGGAAGAGAAGATGGGAATGGAAACTGGAATGCAATTTCGTGGAAGGAATAACTGCATTCTCGAAACCTAGCCCTGTGAGTGTGAATGTTGGCATTTCTTCCTTCTCTGTTCTACTCCCCTTCCCTGACGGGGGCAATGCGTCAAATATCCCGTCTTCATTCCGCATCAGCATCATTCTGCCCAAAGTCTCTCTCTTCACGTGGCCAATGAACATTGGTTCACTCACTCTACATAATGTAAAGGGATTTAACAGCAAGCCGTGGACCGGACTATCCTGGTCATGTTACCGTCATTTCTGTTTCATACAAGTAATATGATCGATTATATTGAAATTGAATTCTACGCGATTCATGATTGAGGGGGTTGAAAGTTTTTGCAGGGAAGACTCATTTTATTCAGTTCAAACCAAATTCATATCGTATGATTGGTTTATTTCACTCCACGTTCAAGATCTAAACGAAGTTTCCCATGGAGACAGTGTCCGATTCTTCCTGTCCACGTCGTGTTCATCACTCCCTCGTTGTTCAGTCACACGGAGACAGAGTCCAATTCTTCCCTACTCTCATTAGATGAGTGACGAGAGCCCGAAACATTGAATCATGAAGCAACCATTAGACTGAGTGATGGAAACTGTCAAGGGTCAAAGCCTTTCTTGGGCGTGCAAGACAATCAGAGACTCCTATAATCCCATTTCTATGCTTCTCGCCCAATAGATAATTGTCATTTTGATATTTAAAGCACAAGATGTATGGCACAGTGGTTGGCCTTGCGTGTGCAACTCGTGGCCTTTAATCATCCTCATTCCTCACGGGTAAAAAGCAAGGATCATAGCAGTCAAAAGGCTTCCAAATCTTTATTGATATGGCACGTATGGAAAATTAATAACACCGTCGCAGTGCAACCACTCCGCAATTGAATGAAGTGATCGAATGATATGTTTACCAGATACATATAGCCCAACTTATACATATGATATCTTCCGTCGAGCGTGCCTTTGGGGGGATAAAGGAGAAGTCAATGGGTCAAACTCTATATAACAGCATAATTCTCGTAAACGCATTAAACTCAATAGTTTATTGAAACAGGTCCTCTTTTCTACAGATTAAATGAATCGAGCATTGAGCACTTCCGCTCTCTTCTTTTGGACGCACAAAACTATTGGCCGATCCACTCATTTATTGTATAGACTTACCAGTGAGTGAGTCTTCTCTGACTCTATATATAACTCCCAATCCCCCTATAACGGGTTCAACAAACAAAACCCAGAACACTTGTTTCTCCCCACCTTTGCCTCATTCACCAAGTACTCTCTTGCTTCCTGGACAACAGAGGGATGGATTCCAAGATGATATGGGAGTCCGCAGCAAATAAAAGTGAGGACGATATTTGCGTGAGGAAAGGTCCATGGACTGTTGAAGAGGACACCATTCTCGCCAATTACGTGACTACTCATGGCGAAGGTCGGTGGAATTTTGTCGCTCGCTGTGCAGGTAACCACTGAGCACTCTGTTTTACTGGCAAAATATCTCTTCCATGGTTCAAGCTTTGAGCGCTTCCAGCCTTCCACCATCCATCGTCACGTGTATAGTTTATATTCTATAACGGCAAATAGTTGAATAACCACAGGTCTGAATAGAACGGGCAAAAGTTGCAGACTGAGATGGCTAAACTACTTGCGTCCCGATGTTCGGCGCGGAAATATCACACTCCAGGAACAGATATTGATTCTCGACCTCCATTCTCGCTGGGGAAATAGGTATGAATCGTCATTTTTCGTTATGACTTACGACACTTTAGTCAGTCACATGGAATGAATGAGGATATTGACCCATTTGGAGGAATCCCTTATACTTAATCATCTCCCCCCCTTTTGTTGGTTGTCACATGATGTACTAGGTGGTCTAAAATCGCGGAGCAATTGCCAGGGAGAACAGACAACGAGATAAAAAATTATTGGAGAACCAGAGTGATGAAGCAGGCCAAGCAGCTCAAGTGTGACGTCAACAGCAAACAGTTCAGAGACGCCATGCATTACGTTTGGATTCCCCGCATGCTGGAGCGGATTCGGGCCTCGTCCGACTATCAGCATAGCTCGAGAGCAGAGTGGACAAGACCCAATTATGCTAAGCTCCAAGTTGCTTCGAATTCAGGCAGCAGTGAAACAACGGATCATCCAACGGTAAACGGGTCGGTGTCCCAGACAGTAGAGCAGGAAGACTCGCTGGAGAATCTATGGAGCGATGAGAATATATGGTTTTTGCGGCAACAACTTTGTGATGAGTTCTAAGGGGCTGCAGTCTTGTAATTTGGCGTCACACACGCACATGTATATAGGTAGATAGGTAGTAAGGGAGGAAACACAGTGAGGAGTTTCAATGATGATGCCAATGAAAGTGCCTTCTTCCTTTCAAGCAATAAATCACAGCCTTGTGTTTGGGATTTGATTTTATTTAGTGCTCGTGAGTTGATCAGACTGCTCTGGTGGAAGGGCATTTGTGGGAATGAAGCCCACAATTTAACTTGTGCATGTTAAGCCACTGAGGGGAAGCACAGCTGAATGACTTCATTGACTTTTATCACCTGTAAACCGCAGCTTCTCTGCTCTTTCATTCTTTTCTGTGGGGCCTCTTCCACGGCCTCCGTGAAAAGTGTGATCTCCGCGAAATTGCTGTGTTGACGCGAAGTAGTGAAGGAAAACGGCGTTAAAGATGAAGCTTGCGGGATGGCAATGAAACTAAAAAAGTGTTTGACACCCTCAGAAGCACATTTTACAAGACAAACTCCTCCACATATTTACTTTGTAAATCGTAAAAATACTTTTGAAATTATGGTTTGGTTTCAAACAATAAATCACAGCCTTGTGTTTGGGATTTGATTTTATTTAGTGCTCGTGAGTTGATCAGACTGCTTTGGTGGAAGGGCATTTGTGGGAATGAAGCCCACAATTTAACTTGTGCATGTTAAACATGGAATTAATGTTACAACAGTAAATATGTAAATGAGAGATGACAAGGCTGTGAGCGGTGGTCGGAGACGAAGCTGTGAACGGCGGACAGTGAAGTTGCTAACAGGAAGCGACGATGAAGCAAAGAACTGCAGAGGCCGAAAAGTGAAAATTAGTTTGGAATGCAAGGGGGCAATTTGATAAAAAAAGAAAAAAAAAATGTGGCTTCCAACGAAGCTGATTTCTATCGTTTAACGGAATTTTTTATTTCCTATGAATTACGTTTTCCCTGTTCAAGTCCAAACTTTTTCATACTGACCAATATTTTTCTAGGATTTTTTAAATAAATTTAGTGATATAGCATTTCATTTTAATAGGATACGTAAAAATACTCAAAACATGTAATAATATAAAAGATTGATAATATAATTTAACATTATTTTAATTGTGCTTTAAAAAGTTGAAATTAATGTTTAAACTAACCCTTGTTTGGATTAAAAAAAATAGGAAGAAAAATGAGTTTTTCTGCTTTGATAGGAGAGAAAATCTGAAAATATGAGAGAGAAGAAAAATATAAGAAAAAGTAAGGTGGGTTTCATGTCTTATTTGCTCTTCAAATTTTCTCTCAAATGAAAAAATTTGGGAAGGAAAATAAGTTTTCCTCAGTTGCCCATCCTCACATGCTTTTTTTCCTCCATATTTATTTTCTTCTACTATTCTCTAAAAAGTATTATTTTTTATTTTTATCTTAAAACAATATTTTTACTAAATAATTTGATTTTAAATATAATAATCTGAAAATACATATAAACCAAATTACTTGATTTTAAATTATTTGATGATAAAAATATTAGTATAATTTTCCTTAATTTTAATTTTAATTTGATTATTTAATTCCATACATAATATATTTTCATAAATATTTTACTCGTTTAGATATTTACTCATTTTCTTTTCTTTTTTTTTAATTTTTTTCATCTATTTTAATAATAGGAATGATAATATTTTTAATTTTCTTTTTCTCTATTTTTCTTCCCTTCGAGTAAAGCATAAAAGGACCGGAGGCAGTATTAACTGAGTTAAGTATTATGAAAGTAAGATTTGCTCTCATTCTCGCTATATTTTAAATTTCACAATGGTTTGTTTGGTATAATAAAAATAAAGAGAAAGGAGAAATTTTTTTAATAAAATTAATTTAAAAAATTAAAAAGTAAGATTTTAAAATTTTAATATAAAAAAGTTATAAGATAAAAGAGTAATTAAAATTAATTAAAAATTTTAATTTCTTTTCTTTAATTTTTAAATTTAGCTTGTTAAAATTTTTCTTCTTCCTTCTTTCCCCTATTTCCCTCATAACATGAAGTAAAAAATTTTAATGAGTTTGATCTAAAAAATTGAAAAAATGAGATTAAAAGTTTTTAATTAAATTTTTGTTCTCTTTTATCTTACATATTCTTTTTACCAAAATTTCAAAATATTTTTTTAATTTTTTAAATTAAACTTATTAAATGTTTAATTTCTTTCTTCCTTCTTTCTTCTAACTCCTTCGTACCAAACAAGTAACTCGCTGCTGCTAAAATGCTCTATTTATATTTTTAAAGAAATGATTGATTTTGATTAACTTTTTCAGAATGATTTATATGTGATTTATTTTTCTGGCCAATTGTGACGGTTCCTAGCGACATGTGCACATGTACATTCTTACTACGGGTAGAAATTTCTCCCAGGCAAAGTAAAATTCTTTTTTGTTTTTTGGGCAACAAAGTTAGAGTAAAATTTATGGGACAATGACAAAAAAAAAGTTAGAATTTTGTAAATATCAACAATAAAAATTTATTGTCATTTGTAAATTTAGACTTATCAGTACAAAAAAAAATCGTGTTACTAAATCTGATTTGGGATTTGTAATTTTCAACTTTTTTTTTTAGTCATTCTCTCAAAATTCATTATGTCATGAAATATATTTTTCTATTATCAATATATAAAAATATAATGACGGAATAAATTAGACGAAACAATTTTTATTCCAATCATGTTATTATATTTCAACTAGAATTTAACAATTAAATCCTAACAAACAAATAATTTTTATCCCTATTTTTCTAACATAGTTAAAAAAAATAAAACATTCATGATTTATTTATCTTTTTTTTTTGGCCAGGCGTTCATTATTTATCTGCTCATAGGTTAGTCAAATTAAAAAATCGTAAAAGGTACTGTATAAAAAATACTAGTTCCGATCCTTAATATAAGATATCGTTTGATTTTTATTTTAGTCTTAATTATAAGACCACAATCCACTTTGTCTATCATATTTATGCATTTCTTTCCAAGGTAGTATCTTTAATAATAGTAATTCTAGCTAGTAAATTTGATTAGTAAAAATATTTTAGAAAAGACAACACCTATTTATTATAAATAACTTAACTTAATTTATTTTTTTAATTTTTTAAATTAGTTAACTAGTTCTTATAATCAAGATTGGAAGTAGTAAAAAAAAAAAAAAGAGGGGAAAAAATACTGACGGCAATTTATTCCGGATAGGTCGCAATCTCTGAAAACCTAAAGTGTATGCTGGCCATAAAAAAAGAAAAAAAAAAAAAAAAAAAAGGCCCCAAAGTATATGCGTCCTATAAATAGAGATGCCGGGAGCTGGCAGTAGTTTCTTGAGGCAGCCGTCATGGTCATTCCTGCTAAGAAAAAGCTTTGGCGGTTCTGGGTTTCCGATTTCGTTTTAAACCTCCCTTTTCCCTTTTACTACGCAATTCTCTCATCTTCCAGTATGTTTTTGTAACCTTTATGAAGAGATCACCGTGATGACCCCATAAAATTCAAGCTCAACAGACCGGAATGCAGGGTTCTCTCTATATTGAGATGATACTTTGCGTGTCGACCACCCCGCTGACCTGAGTGATCTCTTCCTTCCTCGTTATTCTTCTTTTATATTCTTTCCCGATGTTTTTTTCTGTGTGATTTTAAATTAATCGACTTTTTCTTTCATATTTTGGGGAAAGAGAATCCACGAAACGGATACATAAGCTCCCTCTTCTGATATTTCAAATTGAGGAAGACTGCCGGCAGAATCGAACCTTATACTCCATAGCCACCACTGAGTGGTCTCTTTCCCCCTCTATATCATCGATCCCTCCACTCGCTTCACACTTATTTAAACCGTAAATTTCATGTTGTTCTGTTTATATTTTTCCTATTGAAATATTATCCTTGATTAGGTGTTTGATGGGCGAGGTCAGTGATGAATTAAAATTGCCGACATTGGCTGATGATCTTTTTTAGATAATGATGTCTCCTATAGTCTGAGACCTCTTGAGATGTTTTATTCGATATTTGAAAATAAATTCACGGACTTAGATCACTGTCTGATCGATATGACCTTTGAAAATTTGCTAATAAATACATGTCTCTACGCAGAAATCGTTGGAGCAGGGGCAGCCGGATTGACTCTGCATATACAGGTACCCGAACCTGTTTTTGTGTTCACGGTGACAAATGCTGGATGAGTCAATAAGATGGATGAGCCCGTCCCGCGTGCAGATCTGGAGTCCCCCGACCTCCGTAGACCGCAGGATCGTCAGTATCTGAGGGTCTGAATGCTCCCCGAACCCCATGGATGGGTCCCGCTTGGCGCTGCTCTTGGATGGAGGGTAGTGATTGATCCTCAGCACCGAGTGGCTCTGAGCGTCCCTGATCAGCTCTCGATTTAATATAATAATCCTCCAGTTATTGATGTCTTTCTGACTTTTGGTTATGAATCTAGTATGTTCCTTGAGCAGCATGATTATGTGCTCACTTGGCGTTTTGCCCAAAGCAGAAATATTTATACATATATGTATATTCCAAGTGAACCCCCGTGTTTGCCACTTGTCCTAGTGTCCCATTTAATGAATTCTGGACTGGTGGTGGCTGGCTCATAACTCATTCAAAAGATTTAGATGCTCGTGGAGTTTTCACGTATCCATTCCACGAAGTAATCATCGGTGGTTAGCTGAACAGCCAGAGATTAAGCAATTCCACATGATGATTTACAAGGGCAGGGCCCACTGTTCTGGTCATACTTTTCTTCCAGAAAAAATTAGCAGAATACTCTGCTACGGTCACTTCGCCAGTATTCCAGGGAACTTACCGCATCTGGCTGGCTATAGTTTGATTGGAAGCTCACCCGGCAGAGTCATTTCATTTCTTCCTGTAAAATTAGTTTTATTTGATTTGCTATGACGTATGGTGTCTCAAAAATATATACACTACTCAATAGCAGCGCAGAACAAAAGCCGTGTCAGTATATATATGTAAAAACACATGTGTACATATATATATATATGTTGATTAGAGTAAACAAAAAACTGAATCATATATATTTTATTTTTGCGAACAAATATGAAATGAAACACGTGCATGTGGGAGTAGTGCACGTGTTGCTGCAAACCTGTTCAGTTCTGAATTAATAGAAAATTCAGCCGTAAGCAAGCTTAGCTTACTCACATACACTGCAAGGAATCAAGCGGTAGACAGAGGGAGACAATCAAATAATTACAAAGAGGGGTGAGAAAATCATGACGATGTTAAGTTAAAAACCTAGACGCGTCAAGAACGGAGGACCCCGTGGAAAGTCGGGAACCAGAGTGGGATGGCCGACTAATCGGTCCCGACGCGCATATAACACAGTGCGTGCGAGTCGCTTTCAGACAGACGAAGCAGTAACATGAAAACAAGAATACATACACCACACATCTACTCAAAAATAGAAAGTCCACACAATCATCTAATCATGTATTTACTAGATTAAGCGTGAAGCTTAATATCCTGACTTTTTCTTTCTGCGCTTGAGAGACCAGCAAAAATAAAACATGTCTGGTCTGGGACACATAACAAACATCAGTTGGCGGGCAAAATCAGCTTAAACTATACTGTACGTTCATCGGCCAGCTGTCAGTAACAAACAATGAACGAATTAAGATTCACAATAATTCATGATCGTCCAAACGTCAGCGTAGTTTAGAGAGAGAAAAATTTTAGTCCTACTCAGCAGAGAGTCAGCACAGACCCGCCATCCTGCTTGGCATATAAGAAACACACACCAAGCTCTTGTTCCCCCTCTTCCTCTTGGTTTGCTATCCAAGTCAAATCCATATAATATAGATTAATTTTTGGCCAACCCTGTGTCTGTGCCTGTTATTCTACTTCTATAAGACGCGAC
Organism: Neltuma alba; assembly: GCF_004799145.2. Taxonomy (NCBI): domain Eukaryota; kingdom Viridiplantae; phylum Streptophyta; class Magnoliopsida; order Fabales; family Fabaceae; genus Neltuma; species Neltuma alba. Next base: position 39,839 of record NW_021633354.1, on the reverse strand, counting down.
TTTTTAATATGTTTGAAGACTGTAATATGTAACTAATGAAGAAGTATATATAAATATGGGAGAAAGATAAAAGAATAATTAAAGTAGTTGCAGTAAGTGGTAACCTGAAGTCGGTAGGGTTGTTGGAGATGGTTTTGGATCTGTCGGAGATGGAGAGAGGATTTGTATGCAGAAGGAGATACTCGAGGTCACCCATGTCCCCACTGGGGCCTATGTTTCTGCAACCATAACCAAACGGTGTGGCCGGACCAGCCTGTCGCTTCTCTGAGGTGGATTTGGAAAAGAATTCAAATTCCTTCGTTTTCCAATCTGGAAATGACCTCCTCCGGCACGCCGTGGTTCACCGCCTTGAAGAAGCCATATTGCTCGCATGCCTTTATCACCAATTCCGATAACTCTGACCTTTCCATGGAAAGATCCACAGTCGGGATTCCCACGGCATTTGTTTTCTTGCTTCTCATGGAATTTGAAGAGGGAACGACCATAGCTGAGGAGGAGCAAGGGATGCGAAAGGATAGAGATGGATATAAAGAACATGGACAGAGGGATAGCTGCGGTTGGAGAAGGTGGCATTGTGTGCGTGCGTGTATATATAAGGGAGGGGAGGAGGAAGATGGGGGGAAGAGAGAGAGGCGATTAATAATATGATAGACAGAGGTGGGGGTGCTGGGTGACTTTAGTAATCATATAATAATTAAGGAATTGATTTTTGTTAAGGATGTTTAACGAAGGAGGCGTGGACTTTTTTTTTTTAAAAAAAAAAAGCTAACTCGGGTAAAAATGAGATGAAAAAGGATTGACTTGGTGGGAGCAATTAATCTCAAAGTCAAGTCGGAAGTGAGACATGTTGGCATGCCCTTCTCTGCCTCGAAGGATTACCTCCCATCAAAAGATACCTATATTTTAGAAAAAAAAATGTAAATGAGTATTGATTAATATATTTATACGGGACTGGCGGGAAAGGTCAGAAGTGGGAAGCGGATGATGCTGAGTAAATGTTGGCAAACTGGAATACTAGGAATCTGGCCTTTCAGATATCTGCAGAAGACGTTGTCGGGTGCCCTTTTTCTCTCAGGCGCTTTTTGTTGAGCTGAGACTTGAGACACGTTCTCTGTTCTCCATTTCCTCCGCCCACTGCTCGCTGCACGCAACTAAATTATATGAACGCACCAGATTCATTAGCCTCGTTCCATGGATAAAGAAGGATTCTGCTCATTAGTTAGGCAGACCTTTAGCAGTAATCGCGTGGGCACTGTTGGGCGTGGCAGGATCAATGCGTTTCTTTTAATCTTATTGTTGATGTTATTAACTAACTAATTGTCTTTGTGATTCTGTGGCGGTTTGTCTGTTTTCACTTGAACACTATTATTCCAGTCTTGTAGCGTCTGCCGCGAAGCATCAATATAATCTAGACAGGGCCTCTCGTCTCGCTTTGGTTTGGTTTGGATTGGTTTTTTTCCCCCTTTTGTAAAATATTTTTAACTGGGACCAAATGCTGGACGAGGTTTGGCAGTAAAACATGCAACAGGAGGAGGGGACAGGATTTTGTATGCTCACGGCTCACGTAGTGAGAAGCCTTGATTCCTAAAATTACATGAGTGAGCGATGTGATTGGACCAACCACTTGCTCCCAATAATGATAGGTCAATCATGCATCTTTCTCACCGCACTCTATTCTGACACCTGTATCCATCTCACACTGCATTCCTCTCCCATCATCAATTACTATTCGGAGATTATTCATGAGAATAAGAGCAAGAGGACTGGGGGCAGCAGATGGTTAAGCGTAGGGCATGAGCAAAACCGAACCGAACCGAAATTAATTCGGTTTTTTTGGTTCGGTTAATTCGGTTTTTATTTTTTCGGTTATTTCGATTTTCGGTGTTCGGTTCAATGTGTATAAAAATATTTTGGTTATAACCGAATAATCGAATTTAAAATTTGTTTTTATTTACTTTTATTTTTCTCTTTTTTCTATTATTTTTATTTTTCTCCTCTTCCTTAAAATATTTCGGTCCCTCTCTCAGACCCTCACCTCTCGCGCAAAACGCACCGTCAGGACTCAAGGTTTACTCCTTCAATCACACTCACACCCCACCCAATCGAACGCAATAGATCACACTCTCACTCGAACTCGCCCAATTGCCTTAAATCCCAGTCGCACGCCGCAGCCTCCTATGAGTCCCCTCCTTCTTCCTCAGTTCTCACTCAACTTCTCACCTTCTTCTCCTACCTCAATTGTCACTGCCGCCTTCAGTCAGTTTAGTTTATTTGCCATTTGGACATCACCCCTGCTTTGTCTTTGCCAGTAGCCACCCCTATGAAGCCTGCTGTTCTCTGGTGTCCTCTCCAGTCTCTGACAGTGACACAGCCTCGTCTGCATCAGTGACCATGAGTGATGAGTCGTGAGTCCATGATTAATGATCTGTTCCTCCATCATATATAAACAAACATTTGATTTCCTTTAGTATGTGGAATATTTGAAAATGTGACTGAAGTTTCCTCCATTTCAGGCTTTCTTAAAAGATAATGATCTATTTCTCCAGATAGATGTAAAGATAGCGCATTTCAACTTCGTAATATTCACTCTCCACTATGCTCAAGTGAGCTTTAGATCACAATTCACAAAACAAAATCCAAGTATTTTTTTTTAAGTAGAAATATTTCTATACTTTTATTTCAGAACAATATATGTCTAAATCCAGAATACCAAAGATATGTTATGCTAATGAAAATGTACAGCAAAGGATTGTTGGGTCGGAGTTGTACAAGAATTATCAATAATTTGAAGAAACTATTGTTTGCAATTTGAAATTTCAAGTAAAGCATATGTTAAAGATCAATATGCGGCCTTCCTAGTCTCTACCGTGCATTAGTCCCCTTAAATTCTCCGAATGATATGTCCCCTTAAATTCTCCGAATGATATGTTAGCAAGTCAAAAACTGATGTTTCAAGGAAATTAACATGGCAGTATACAAGAGCACGTCATTTTGGTAGTATGTAACTATATATACGCATAGATGTAAATTATAGATATATGATATATGTCTAAATCCAGAACAATATATATGATATGTGTCTAAATCCAGAATACCTCTCATGTAACTGGTTTCTTCATTTGGTTTCTTATATAATCTGTTGTAATTGTTTTTTTTTTTTTTACTTAATTAGGTGTTGGTGGCAAGTTGCATGCAAGGAATTTGGATACAAGGGGCTGGAATTTGTTGTAATTTTAAATTTCACATGTTATGTTATTGTTACGTGGTTGGTTTGTTTGAATTTTAATTATATTTGGATTTTTTTTTGTTGGTTTGTATGTTCTTATAGACTTATGCTTGAAAGAGGTTAATTATTATTTATTCTACTATTATATATTTATATTTTAAAATTGATATGTAACTAACATATAAAAATTGAAAATGGAGGACCTGGAAAATTTGTGAGATGCAAGTGGTGATTCAAATTTATATTTTAATGGGTCATTTGGTGTCATCAGCATGCAAAAAGGGTTTGGTGTCATCATCAGGCAAAAAACATATCAGGAGAGACCAATTTAAACGGATTTACCCAAAAAAAAAAGGGTCCAGCTTAGTTGGGCCATAATAGTATTAAAAAAGCCCAATAACTGAATTACTCTACTAACCAGACCGAAATATTTTCAGTTATTTCAGTTCGGTTATCTTACCAATTACCATGTTCGGTTTCGGTTCGGTGTTGTATTTATGCTATATTCGGTTATTCGGTTATTTACATTAATCGAACTGAATAACCGAATACTCATCCCTAGTTAAACGAGGGGTGAACATTGAACACTGAACGTGTTTTCTTAAGTTGTTTTCTCTCTATTTATTTTCTTTTACTATTCTCTAAAAAGTATTCACTTTTTAATTTTTTTTTAATCTTAAGACAACATTTTTACTAAATAATTTGATTTTAAGATATAATGATCTAAAAAATACATATAAACCAAATAACTTAATTTTAAATTATTTGATGACACTAATATTAGTATAATTTTCTTCTTATTACAATTTTAATTTTATTTAATTTTATATATAATATATTTTCATAAATATTTTACATAATTTTTTTTTATTTTCTCTAGTCTATCTAAGCATAACTATATTTTTCTTCCTCTCAACTTTTATTCCTATCAGGTAAAGCATAAGAGTTGTTCTCCCCTTCATTCTCTTTTGTGTTCTCATTAAATATTAATTGAGTTAAGTATTATGAAAATAAGGTTTGCTCTCATTTTTGTTATATTTTAAATCCCGTAATGGATCGTTTGGCATGACTCAGATGAGGGAAGCGGAGAAATTTTTTTAATAAGCTTAATTAAAAAAAATTAAAAAAATGAGATTTTGAAATTTTAATATAAAAAAATTGTAAGATAAAAGAGTAATGAAAACTAATTAATTTTTTTTAATCTTATTGCTTTAATTTTTTAAACTGAGCTTATTAAATTTTTTCCCCTTTTCTTTTCTTCTATTTCTCTCATATCAAATATAGAGTAAGCGTCTATTTGGTGTGAGAGAAATAGATGAGAGGAAAAATTTTATTGAGCTTGACTTAAACAATTAAAAAAGTGAAATTAAAAATTTTTAATTAAATTTTCTTCTTCTTTTATTTTACATAGTTTTTACCAAAATTTTAAAATCCTATTTCTTTAATTTTTTTAAATTAAACTTGTTAAATGTTTTATTTCCTCCTTCCCTCTTTCCTCTAGCTCATCCCCTCGCACCAAACAAGTAACTCGCTGCTGCTGCTAAAATGCTAGATTAACTTTTTTTAAACAATTTATATATGATTTATTTTTCTGGCCAATGGTCACAGTTCCTAACAACATGTGCGCATGTACATTCTTTTTTTTTTTTTGGTGAAGACACATGTACATTCTTACTGCAGGTAGAAATTTCTCGCAGGTAAAGCAAAATTCTTTTTTTTTTTTGCTAACGAAGTTAAAGTAAAATTCATCATGTCATGAAATATATTTTTCTATTATTAATATGTAAAAATATAATGACGGAATAAATTAGACGAAACAATTTTTATTCCAATCATGCTATTATATTTCAACTAGAATTTAACAATTAAATCCTAACAAACAAATAATTTTTATCCCTATTTCTCTGACATAGCTAAAAAATAAATCATTCATTATTTATTTATCTTTTTTATTGGCCAGACGCCAGACATTCATTATTTATCTGCTCATGAGTTATTCAAATTAAAAAAACACTGACGGCGATTTATCCCGGAGAGGTCGCTAATCTCTGAAACCCTAAAGTGTAAAAAAAAGCCCTAGAGTGTGTGCGTCCTATAAATTGAGAGGCTGGGAAGAATTTTTCCTCAAGCCGCCGTCTTGGCCACTCCTGTATGAAAAAGCTTCCGCGGTTGTAGGTTTCCGATTTCGTTTAAACCCCCCTTTTTTGCTTTTACTACGCAAATCTCTCATCTTTTAGTATGATTTTGTAACCTTTATGAGGAGATCACGGTGATGACCCCATAAAATTCAAGCTCAACAGACCGGAATGCAGGGTTCTCTCTCTATTGGGATGATACTTTGCGTGTCGACCACCCCGCTGACCTGAGTGATCTCTTCCTTCCTCGTTATTCTTCTTTTAAATTCTTTCCCGATGTTATTTTTCTGTGTGCTTTCAAATTAATCGACTTTTTCTTTCATATTTTGGGGAAAGAGAATCCACGATGAGGATACATAAGCTCCCTCTTCTGATATTTCAAGTTGAGGAAGATTGCTGGCAGAATCGAACCTTATACTCCATAGCCACCACTGAGTGGTCTCTTTCCCCCTCTATATCATCGATCCCTCCACTCGCTTCACATTTATTTAAACCGTAAATTTCATGTTGTTCTGTTTATGTTTTTCCTATTGAGATAGTATCCTTGATTAGGTTTGATGGGCGAGGTCAGTGATGAATTAAAATTGCCTACATTGGCTGATGATCTTGTTTTAGATAATGATGTCTCCTATAGTCTGAGACCTCTTGAGATGTTTTATTCGATATTTGAAAGTAAAATCGCGGACTTAAATCAGTATCTGATCGATATGACCTTTGAAAATTTGCTAATAAATACATGTCTCTACCCAGAAATCGTCGGTGCAGGGGCAGCCGGATTGACTCTGCATATACAGGTACCCGAACCTGTCTTCTTTTGTTAACTATGACAAATGCTGGATGAGTCAATAAGATAGATGACTCGTGGATAATTTATCTGTCAGGCTGATTTAAATTAAAAAAAAACGTCACCTGAAATTAATGACGCAATTCTACATGTCCTGAGGACTTTTGTTTTGCCAAATCCTGGCAATCCTGTTTTGAAGTATGATTGCTCGGTGGGAAAAAGATGGGAAAACGCATCTGCTAGGCTTAGCGATTGATAAATCTAAGAAGTTTTTTAAAAAAAAAAAAAGAAGGAAGAAACCCAAAGTTGATTAGAGTGGAAACCCCAGACTGTTTGATGATTAGTAAAGAGAACAACAGAGAATGACTTAAGAATTGCGAAGCCCCTGCTGTTAAACAAGGTGCACTGCGGGCTGGAACATCTTGCCTGCCCTGCCAAACGAATCCTCCGGGATATATGCGGTAAGTTCAGTCAGTAAGGTGTTTTTCTTGTCAAAAAAAAAAAAAGTCAGTAGGGTGTTTCAGGTTGAACAGTTGGCCTAAAGAAAGATGGGGAACCGAATCAAGAATAGGACAGGGAAGGGCAGAGCAGAATCGATTGCATTTGTATAATCAAGCAGGAAAGCACCTTGGGAATAAGTGTGTCAATCACCGTGCCCGTCAGGAAATCAGTTAAAGCATGAATAAGATATCTAAAGGGACTTGAATCTCTTAATGCCACAAGAAATCTTACACGGACCAGTTCCATAGTTGAAGGAGCAATTCTCATTAACCAGTGTGGCATCTAACTGTTTCATGCTGGCCTCCAAGTTTCTTTATGCACAATTATTGCGCTGCTCAACTTCGAAAGACTTCAAGATTTGGGCACCTGGAGATCATCAAGAAAGTTCTTGCCGCAATTGATACAGGTTTAAATAAACATTTTTTTCAAGACTGCGTAGTAGAAACGCAGAATAGTGTAGAGGATCCGAATTAGCTCCATAGGGGCATCTTTACTCCTAGGATGACAGAATGTGTTAATGAGTTGAATGCGACGGATGAGTGAAATTCAATGATGATGATGCTGCTAAATGGTAAAGGAAGTCGTGGCTGTGCAGGCTGTGGCGGTGTTATCATATAAGTTTATGACAATCGGATTGTTGATTACTCCCATTAGGGATCAGTGATGCTACGAATGCTGAATTGTTGGACTACTTGCAAGAAACAGGGGACTTTCATGTTTGAGGCAAGAATACAGAAAGATCAAATAGCTGCAGAGAAGATACCATAGAGAGTCAATAGTTGAGCTCACTAATACGCGGATGCTTGTTTGATGGAAAATAAAGGATTCCATGTTCTAGCCATGCGGTTGCTCCCGCTCCCGGTGCAGGATTGCGGAATATACTAGAGGTTTCTCCTTTTTGCGTCTATGAATATGGCCCCAAGGGAAGGGGGTGTTTGGTTAGAGGGAATGATAGGGGAGGGGAGGAAAAATTTAGTTAGAAATTTTGGAGGGGAGGAGAGAGCCTCCCTTGCCCCATTTTGGCTTCCTCGAGTTGGGATTTGTTGAAATGGAGTCAAAATACTAGACCATATATTTTTGTGATATTTCATTAATATCTATAAGATTTATTATTATAAGATTTATTTTAAATAAAAATATATTATCATAAGAAAAAATAAAAAATAGATATTATTATAATTAAAAATATATTATAATAAAAATTAACTTAAAATAAAAATATTATTGCAACGAAAAATTATATTATTACAAAATGAATTAATTTTTACAAATCTAATTATGTTATTAATTAAGATAAAGTTGGAAAGAAAACAAATAATAGGAAAAGAACGAAAATTTAATTTTTTTGGAGCATATAAAATTTATTAAGTTGATTATTTAAATTATATTGTATTTATTAAAATAAAAAATTACTGTACTAATTTTTAAATACTAATATGATAAGACTGAATAATTATTGAACTATACCATTTTACAATTTGAAATAAGATGTAAATAAATTTATATAATACTCTTTCGGTCCTTAATACAAGAGTTATTTAACTAATTTGATTGGGTAAATTAGTTAATAGTGAAAAATATGATATGTTTTGCCTAAAACATTATAATCACCTTCTTTAATATCCTCCATCTTTCTTTTACTTGATTATAGTTGAGGGAATATCAATAAGAGTAATTTAGAAAAAATTGATAAATATGAGAAATAGGTTTTATATTTAGGATAAAAATTAACTTAACAATTAGATCATGTATTAAGGACCAGAGGATTATATAAATGAAAATATAAACTAATATATAGGGATAAAATAGTAAATTAATTATTACTATCATTCTCATTCCTCCTTGAAACCAAACAAGAGATCTTTAAATATTCTTCTCTCTTTTTTTTTTTTAAATCAAACCAAATAACATAAGATTAAAAGCCTGTCATCCTCCCTTATCCCGTCCTTCCTCTCCTCTCCTACCCTGCCCTAAAAAAAAAACGATAAGTCAGAGGCTAAGCTCAAAATAACAAGGTCAAAAACATCAAAGTGCTCAGGTCAAAAAGCATTTTTCATTTGCTTATTTAATAATCATCAATTGTGCTGCAAGTAAAGGTAATTATTTTATGCGACTCAGCACTGGCATCCCACTGCCCTAACCTTTTGCATTGTAGGACCCACCAGTGTGACTATTTATGTTCAAGGGATCAAATATTAGGCTTAATTTCGTAAATGTAAATTATAATTATGGCGTGGTGCTTCAATTAGCTCCCAGCGTAAAAATTTCAAAGAGCACAACTTCAAAGGTGGGTAGCTAAGCCTTCTACATTTTTTAATTCATGTTTTACATGTAAACAACAATGAACCGCACTGATGACAATTTATTAACAAGTGTAGGCTGCAAACATTTAAATTTCCGTGTAGTTAGTTCTAAATCCAATACCAGATTGAGGCGACGGTTTCAAGCAATCTGCTTCTTAGTTAAGCGTGTTGAACTATATAATTAGACCAAAACATTCATTTTGAGAAATACGAGCCCGGATTTTTTCTTACTCTAAACCGAGGGAGATAGATTGCAGCGGGGAGCATACCATGACAAGAAGTGTGTCCAATTGTGGCTCATCCGCTCCGTGCGGTAATGAAGCAGAGACAGTAGAAATAAAGAAAGGTGCATGGACAGAGGAAGAGGACTCTATTCTGAGCAACTACATCACCCTTTATGGCGAAGGCCGATGGAGCTCTGTTGCTCGCTGTGCAGGCAAGTATTCATTTTTATTTTTAATTTTAATTCAGTTAAAATATCCTTTACTGCACAACGCCAACCTTTCTTTGCTGTTTTTGCTTCGTGATTATATGCTTCTGTCGTTAGTAACTGATAAGTTGAAGGATATATAATAAATGAGGACAGGTCTTAAGCGAACGGGCAAAAGCTGCAGACTAAGATGGTTAAACTACTTGAGTCCAAAGGTTCGACGCGGCAATATCACACTCCAAGAACAGTTCTTGATTATCGACCTCCATTTCCGCTGGGGCAATCGGTATATTTTGCTTCTACAGTTGTACGATTAAGTTCCTAACTTGCATCAGCGATGACTTGTTTGTTGACTGAGATAAATGATCCTCTGTTTTCATGCCTTTTTCCAAAGGTGGTCGAAAATCGCGCAGCACTTGCCAGGCAGAACAGACAATGAGATAAAAAACTATTGGAGGACGAGAGTGGTGAGACAGGCTAAACGATTGAAATGCGACGAGAATAGCAAACAATTTAGAGACGCCTTGCGTTTCGTATGGATGCCTCGCCTCCTGGAGAGGATCCGGGCCTCCTCATCCTCATCCGGACCTGGCCCTGTGAATGCCCAAGCTCATAGCGACCACTGTCTCACGGCGCTGCCATCGGCGCACTCCGAACTACTTCATGCGCAAGTTCCTCCTCTCTCCGGGTCCAACCTGTTTTGCAGTTTTACGGAAGAAGGACAAGTGGAATCGTCGGAGATGCAAGCGCTTGAGGCGACCGGTGGTTTTGGAGTTGCCGAGTCTTGGACGGATGAAAACACCTGGTTCTTGCAACAGCAGCTGTCCGGTGAGATATTGATTAATCCGACCCATGGTTGACTTTAATATCTAGAAGTAAGCCACTCTTGGGGCCGCAGCCTTCGCAACCATTTTGTTTAAACAGTATTTTAGCCATCTTTCATACTCAGTCAACCATCCTTTCTTTTCTTTTCTTTTGCATGTATGATCATAGGCTCTTAGCTAAGAGCTGCGCTCAGTAAACGCTGAATATATTTGATTAATCTGATAATAGCTGGTAAGTGGGGCCCACCAATCAGCGCTGAATATATCTGAGTAATGGTAGCCAGAGTGGGGTTTGAAAAATGGTGGTGGGGTTGTATTGTGTTTGGACTTGTGCGTTTAATTCCAGACAAAACCCGAATCAAACGTTGGTTTGGGAAGTGGAAGAGAAGAGGATATAATTACGTGATCCAGCAACTTTGCCTTGTATCATATGGCCCCTCAGTTTAATTTCAACGTTTCTTTCAGTCCAGTAGTGCATGAAGACTGACTCAGTTGACCTCGCGTCGCTGTGTTTTGACGTCGTAAAATCAATCTTAGTACAACACTCACGATTTTTTTTAATTTTCCGTCCCCGTGTTATTTGAATGAAATCGTGCTTTGAATTATCATTACCCACAGAACTTTCGACTTGGAAATTTAAACACCTCTCGATTTCAATCTGTTCTAGGTCTTGCTTCAATTCGACAGGGTACAATTGAGATAAGCGCACATATCTTTTTTATTTTTGCTAAAGTATAGGCATCCTCCTGAGAGATGATTCGAATCTTAGTTCACTATGTTGTAAGAGACTACCCTTTCTGCTAGACCCAACCCCTATTGGTACATATCTTGCTTTTTACAAGGTCTCCATCTGCCGCTTGTAATTGGGCTTTTGGGCTTGATTCTGGGTAAGGTGACTGTAGGTTTAGTCAGGGGGCTGCCGGCAAGGCACGCCAGAGTCAAGACCTGTGTCTCGGTTGGCAGGATAATAATGTTGGTGATTTGATTGAAAATCTTAAAATATCTAGTTAGTTTGTATGTTTGATAAGAGCAGTTTCTAAAAGCAAAAATGATTTAAAAAATACTTTTTAAACTCTTCTCACATATTTATTATATATATATATCATAAAATTATTTTTAAAATTATGATTTGGTTTTTATGTAAATATTTTTTGTTTAAACCAGAAGGTAGGGTTCAAGAGGGGAAAAAAACAGAATGTCATAGCCCATATTTAAAGAAGGCGGATATATTTCCCTACTAGTATATTTATTCTTACCGTTTTTAATATATGATCTAATTAACTAATTTGAATAGATTAAGAATGCTAGTTAAATTTGTTAATATGATATTTTTTTAAAAACACTCTAAGTATCTTTATCAATTTTCTCCGCCTTCTATCAATAGGATTAATTTGAAAAAAAATTTATAAATACGTGAAATACTAAAATAAATTTTACATATAGAATCAATATTAAATACCCAATTAGATCCTGTAATAATGAGCAGAGGAGTATCATACTATTTTGCAGCAGAGCACGTACATGAGAATTGAGGAGCTACGTTGAAGCTCGGTCGATGGGAGAGCCTGATGCTAAGCCTTTTTGTTGGAACTATACTCTGTGCCCCTGCAATTACGCTGTGCATGCTTAGCTTTCATTCACAGCTCGCAATTCCCAAATTGAGATCAGCATTAATCGTTCAACAACATTTTATTTCCCCTTTTAAATTTATTACCCACAAGTTTCCTACCATATGATGACAACTGGAATGGAACAACAGAGACTACTTGGGTAGGCTTGCTTGATCACGCCTACTAATCAAACCACCAAACTCCAAGGTAATGAAACATGAAAACATAATAATAGATACGGAGAAGAGAATATCATTTCATGCTTTAATGGGTTACTCTCCTAAGGCCAAATGCCAGGCTCTCCTAGTTTCCAGGCTCGGGTCTGCTGGTCATAGCTCCAGAAGCAATCAAGGTTGCCCCTGCTGCTCCATTCTTCCCCTCGTTTCTTGGCTCTCATGATGCCTCCTGCCTCTCCTTTTGCTTCCTCTTCCCTCCTCTGCTTCATCGGCACCATTAGTTCATGATTGCCCTCACGGCATGTTATGAAGGCTTCCAGTAACAGCAAGATGGAAGCCATGATGGGAGTGTCTGCGCATGTGCTCTCAAGATTTTGCTAGACAAGCAAGATAGAGTTTATCAGATATGTCCCTCTCTGACCTACGCCCTCCCTTTATATTTCTAGCATCCTAACCTACAAAACCTCACATTTCTTCTCCTGGCGGGACAATTCTGAGTTGCTTGCACAACAATTCCCTCTTCGACTTTCTTGTGTTCTACTGTTTTTCCATTTCTGATATAACTTGCTGAAATAGAATCGCGTGACTGAATTATACGGCATGAAAAGTAGTTGCTTCATTCAGTTTGCATGTTTGAGTGTCAAAACATGTAACATGAGCTCGAAAGTTGAGACTAGTGCATGCAAATTAATCTTGGCTTGCAAGTTTTTAAAAGATCCTAGTTGGCCATCTAAGCCGCGTCACTACAATCTCGGCAAGTCAAAGAGCGTTGGACAACCTTGTGATGAAGAGGATATATTAATATATGGGTTGACGGTTACTTGTGGGTTATCTTCTTGTTTGACCTCGTTGGAGTCTTTGAGAGAATTTGGCATAGATTTCATCCATCTCCTCTGCGCATGATGATGACGACGAAAATGCAGTTTAACCAACTTTGGAATTATGTATTTATTAGCAAAGTGGCGTTCAATGGACCATTTTTTGCGGACTTTTTAGGTTCAAAGCTTCTTTTTTCTTCTATATCTAGACATCCACTGCTAGTGAAAGATGACATAATTACAGATATAGCGAAGATGGTTACTCTTCACCAAGAATGCTATTTGGGGAATGTTTTAATCAACGTCGTCGTGTAGTTAAACCTGCTCAGGAAGAGGAATATGCATGCACCTTAGTTGGTTGATGGAACTGCTGCGACCAGATTTGTTGTCTTTGTTGGTAAGGCTGATGCCCAACAACAAGCCTTCACTTTCTAGTAAGGAGGCCTTTCGTTGGCCTCGATGGCATTTAGTTGCGCACGTGACATGTGTCTCTGCTTTTCTTCTTTTAAATTTGGGGGGGGGGGTGTCTTCATCAGTGCCATATATTATTAAACTCTTCAACAAAAAACTGGTCAAATGGCAATGACACAGAAACCTTGTCACAAAGTTACGAGCCCTACAGGGCGAGATGTGGGTAAGATGCAATTTTCGCAGGTATATACCTAATCAAAGGCTTCAAGAATTGCTGCGGACTCACAGTGACTGATTTGAAACGGAATTAATATTAATATTGGAGCCGTGCAATTGATGCCAAAAGAAGGCTTCTCGAAGATGAAACCGGGTTTGACCATGTGGTTGAGTTTCGATATGTTCCCATGTATCGATCAGCCTGCTCTGTGCAGAGCTGGAGGCCAATATAATTATCCAATAACTTTAATTTTGTGAATATTTCGGTTCAAGGAGTCGAAATTCGAATGACTGTAATTTCACGATGAAACTACTGAGCTGTGAAGAATGTGCGTGGGAGAAATTGAATTCAGAGAAATCAGAGTAATGAAGATGTGGGCCTTTTTTCAAAGGGAAATATTATAATATTAATTACAAAAAATATATACCCTACAATTACAAGGGACAGAGCTATCTATGTGCATTTGAACACTAAAATGAAGGAACGAAGAAAAGGAAAATGGCTATAGAAGGAGGGGGTGGTGGGCGCGGAAGAGATCAAGGCGAGAGTGGCCGAGGCGGAGGGAATAGGCGGCTTGCTTGTAGTGAGCCCAGGTGAAGGGCCTGTACTCACTTGGCTTTTCCGCCGACACCATCTTCGGCAGCGGCATTATCCACGAGCTCAGCGGCGGTGCCGCGAAGTACATCATCGACATTCTTCCCTTCCTCATGTTGTTTCTCATTACTCTGTGCCTCACGCTCCTCAGTCTCCCATTCGTCATCACCTGCTTTTTTAAAAAAATAAAATAAAATAAAATAAAAAATAATACGTTAATTATAATCATAGTCAGCATGATCATGATGCGCTCCGAGAATTAATTCATTTCGTTCAGAGTGTGGGTATGGCAACACCAACCTGGAGGGCATCGCCCACCATGACGAAGAACTCGTGGGGGTCTGGGGCCACTGGGATCCAGAGCCCGTCCCGGGTGCAGATCTGGAGTCCCCCGACCTCGTTAGACCGCAGGATCGTCAGTATCTGAGGGTCTGAATGCTCCCCGAAACCCATGGCTGGGTCCCGCTTGAAGCTGCTCATGGTTGGAGGGTAGTGATTGATCCTCAGCACCGAGTCGCTCTGGACGTTCCTGATCAGCTTGCTCACGGCGTACTTGTCTGGGACCCGCAGCCCCTCCGCCACCAGATCCACCACCTCACACGCCACTTCCCTCACTGCCTCTATGTAATCATTCACCGCGCAACTGCATCCACAAAACAACAAAAACATCGATCACTCCTTCTGCCCATTTTTTGTTCCCACTCTCTACACTCTGCACACGCTCTCTATATTCTCATCTCATTTCTCATCCTTCAGAATATCAAGCGAGCATTTTTCTATATACAACTTCTCAATTTAATAATCCTCCAGTTATTGATGTCTTTCTGACTTTTGGTTATGAATCTAGTATTTTCCTTGAGCAGCATGATTATGTGCTCACTTGGCGTTTTGCCCAAAGTAGAAATCGATACATACATACATACATACATACATATATATATGTACATTCCAAGCATACCCCAGTGTTTGCCAAGTTGTACTTGTGTCCTATTTAATGAATTCTGGACTGTTGGTGGCTAGCTCATAACTCATTCAAAAGATTTAGATGCTCGTGGAGTTTTCACGTATACATTCCACGAAGTAATCATCGGTGGTTAGCTGAACAGCCAGATACTAACCAATTCCACATGATGATTTACAAGGGAAAGGCCCACTGTTATGATCATAATTTTCTTCCAGAAAATTAGTAGACGAATACTTGACGCGCGCGGTGGATGCCACTCGATCCCCCTGGCACCAGTAAGTTGTGCACAGTCTACATTTTGTTGTCTGGCGGGGGCCTACCTACTTTCATTTTCACATCGCCAGTATTCCATGCAACTTACCGCATCTGGCTGGCTATAGTTTGATTAGAAGCTCATCCGGCAGAGTCATTTCATTTCTTCCTGTAAAATTAGTTTTATTTGATTTGCTATGACGTATGGTGTCTCAAAAATATATACACTACTCAATAGCAGCGCAGAACAAAAGCCGTGTCAGTATATATGTTGATTAAAATAAACAAGGAAAACAAAAAACAAAAAACATGCATGTGCGTGCAGTTTAGTTTGAATCATATATATTTTATTTTTGCGAACAAATATGAAATGAAACATGTGCATGTGGGAGTAGTGCACGTGTTGCCGCAAACCTGTTCAGTTCTGAATTAATAGAAAATTCAGCCGTAAGCAAGCTTAGCTTACTCACATACGCTACAAGGAATCAAGCGGTAGACAGAGGGAGACAATCAAATAATTACAAGGAGGGGTGAGAAAATCATGACGATGTTAAGTTAAAAACCTAGACGCGTCAAGAACGGAGGACCCCGTGGAAAGTCGGGAACCAGAGTGGGATGGCCGACTAATCGGTCCCGACGCGCATATAACACAGTGCGTGCGAGTCGCTTTCAGACAGACGAAGCAGCCACATGAAAACAAGAATACATACACCACACATCTACTCAAAAATAGAAAGTCCACACCATCATCTAATCATGTATTTACTAAATTAAGCGTGAAGCTTAATATCCTGACTTTTTCTTTCTGCGCTTGAGAGACCAGCAAAAATAAAACATGTCTTGTCTAGGACACATAACAAACATCAGTTGGCGGGCAAAATCAGCTTAAACTATACTGTACGTTCATCGGCCAGCTGTCAGTAAAAAACAATGAACGAATTAAGATTCACAATGATTCATGATCGTCCAAACGTCAGCGTAGGTTAAAGAAAGAAAATTTTAAGTCCTACTCAGCAGAGAGTCAGCACAGACCCGCCATCCTGCTTGGCATATAAGAAACACACACCAGGCTCTTGTTCCCCCTCTTCCTCTTGGTTTTGCTATATATAAATCCAAGTCAAATCCATATAGTATAGATTAATTTTTGGTCAACCCTGTGTCTGTGCCTGTTATACTAATTCTATAAGACGCGACTTTTTAATATGTTTGAAGACTGTAATATGTAACTAATGAAGAAGTACATATAAATATGGGAGAAAGATAAAAGAATAATTAAAGTAGTTGCAGTAAGCGGTCACCTGAAGTCGGTAGGGTTGTTGGAGATGGTTTGGGATCTGTCGGAGATGGAGAGAGGATTTGTATGCAGAAGGAGATACTCGAGGTCACCCATGTCGCCATTGGGGCCTATGTTTCTGCAACCATAACCAAACGGTGTGGCCGGACCAGCCTGTCGCTTCTCTGAGATGGATTTGGAAAAGAATTTAATTCCTTCGTTTTCCAATCTGGAAATGACCTCCTCCGGTACGCCGTGGTTCACCGCCTTGAAGAAGCCATATTGCTCGCAGGCCTTTATCACCAATTCGGATAACTCTGACCTTTCCACGGAAAGGTCCACAGTCGGGATTCCCACGGCATTTGTTTTCTTGCTTCTCATGGAATTTGAAGAGGGAACGACCATAGCTGAGGAGGAGCAAGGGATGCGAAAGGATAGAGACGGATATAAAGAACATGTACAGAGGGATAGCTGCGGTTGGAGAAGGTGGCATTGTGTGCGTGCGTGTATATATAAGGGAGGGGAGGAGGAAGATGGGGGGGAAGAGAGAGAGGCGGAGGCGATTAATAATATGATAGACAGAGAAGGGGGTGCTGGGTCACTTTAGTAATAATATAATAATTAAGGAATTGATTTTTGTTAAGGATGTTTAATGAAGGGGGCGTGGACTTTTTTTTTTAATAAATATCCAACTCGGGTAAAAATGAGATGAAAAGGGATTGACTTGGTGGGAGCAATTAATCTCAAAGTCAGGTCGGAAGTGAGACACGTTGGCATACGCTTCTCTGCACGATCTACAGAAAGGAGAACTGAAAAATGTGAGTCTCGATTTAATTGGAGTACTATGAGTAATTTTTTGTTGAGAGAAAAAGGGAAAAGTTTAATAATCCAAGAACCGTGCACAGGAGAGGGGAGTTCCAAAAAGAGAGAGAAGAGAAGGACTAAACCACAACGCAAGTGTAGATGTGACGGTGGGAGGAGGCTAGACTTACATGTGGTGCAAGAAAGGACGGAGCCTAGCTGTTCTTGCCATTTTGTCGCCGTTCGCTCCTTATTACCGCCCAACCCTCCAAAAAATGAACCCTATTCTGTCCTCCTCCACTCTTTTATTTTGACTTCTCTTCTGGTAACTTTGACCATGTTTCATTGCTTTTCATTTTTCTATTTTCAAATAATGTTTCATTTTATATGCCTTTCTCTTTTTAATATGTAAATGAATATTAATCAATAAGAATTAAGTCAAGCAAAATAGATTAATTCCTCATAACATAATAAACTGAGGTTTGAATCTCTACAGAAAGAGATACCTATATTTAGTACCCGATAGGATTGCTTCTAATAAAAAGATATTTATATTTTAGGGGGAAAAATGTAAATGAGTATTGATTAATATATTTATACGGGAAAGGTCAGAAGTGGGAAGCGGATGATGCTGAGTAAATGTTGGCAAACTGGAATACTAGGAATCTGGCCTTTCAGATATCTGCAGAAGACGTTGTCGGCTGCCCTTTTTCTCTCAGGCGCTTTTTGTTGAGCTGAGACTTGAGACACGTTCTCTGTTCTCCATTTCCTCCGCCCACTGCTCGCTGCACGCAACTAAATTATATGAACGCACCAGATTCATTAGCCTCATTCCACGGATAAAGAAGGATTCTGCTCATTAATCAGGCAGACATTTAGCAGTAATCGCGCGGGCACTGTTGGGCGTGGCAGGATCAATGCGTTTCTTTTAATCTTATTATTGATGTTATTAACTAACTAATTGTCTTTGTGATTTGGGGGCGGTTTGTCTGCTTTCACTTGAACACTATTATTCCAGTCTTGTAGCGTCTGCCGCGAAGCATCAATATAATTTAGACAGGGCCTGTCCTCTCGGTTTGGTTTGGTTGGGATTGGTTTTTTTCCCCCTTTTGTAAAATATTTTTAACTGGGACCAAATGCTGGACGAGGTTTGGCAGTAAAACATGCAACAGGAGGAGGGGACAGGATTTTGTATGCTCACGGCTCACGTAGTGAGAAGCCTTGATTCCTAAAATTACATGAGTGAGCGATGTGATTGGACCAACCACTTGCTCCCAATAATGATAGGTCAATCATGCATCTTTCTTACCGCACTCCATTCTGACACCTGTATCCATCTCACACTGCATTCCTCTCCCATCACCAATTACTATTCGGATATTATTCATGGCCGGGAATAAGAGCAAGAGGACCGGGGGCAGCAGATGGTTAACCGAGGAAAGAAGAAGGGTTCATTAGTTTTGGGGGTGAACACTGAACAGGGCCCATATGGGAGAGGGGCGGCGTCAGACACGCATCGCATTCCTCACCCAAGGATGCCGCTCTCACTATATAATCATTTCCCCTTAACCGACCTTTGCCCTTTTTCTCAACTTCTGCCTTCCTGTCCTCCTTTCATTGGCCCCTGCTCTCCCTCTCTCTCTCCCCCCTCATAATTGGTTAATTTAATTAATCACCAGTCCCATCCATGATTCATTTCACATCATTCATTGTTTATTCCTTTTTCATGCACCTCTCTCCCACTTGCTCTCACTATTTCCATAGTCCATTCATACGCACTCTGCTACTATTATACGACCATTAATTCAACTCCTCCTCCGGCTTCATCTCATCACATAATAATTCTCGCCCGCAAGACTGCCAGATAACAAAAGCGAAAATCAGAAGGGGGAGGCATGTGGGGGGGGGGGGAGGGGGTTTGAAAGCCGAAGCAATAATGGAGGATGCTTACTTTTTAATCAGTGTTGGGACCCCACCGCCCCCTCTTCTCATTTACTCGATAAACTAAGGGACATAATGCGTACGAAAGCAATTCATCTGCAGAGCGAATATGCCCTGCATTGTTCACCTATAGAACTCCCCCCCGCTCCGCTACTATATTGATATCGGCGCCTGGCGATAAGGATGCCCCCCAAGAAACATATAATATTCAGTATTCTGCAACGATGCGGACAAAAGCGCCCTTTTCGTCTTCCTCCTTATTATAATATGCTCCCTGTTGGTGGCCCCCCTCCCACACACACACCTGCTCTCTCCTCCGTAACTACGCCCACAAATTAGCATAAATTAATCACACACGCAATTAGAGTCATATATATTCTGCACTTTTGCCGTCCAATAAATTTCGGATGAGCATGAGGAGGACAGCGAGCCATGCCCGCGACCTCACATTGTCACCTAATCGAACAACCACGCACTGCTTCTACAAATGTGCCCCATGTTCAGGCTCTTCCAGTTGCCATCCTTTCTAAATTGAAGTGAGGAGAACAAAGACACTGCACCTCCTCGCCCTCACAGGGAGTTTATGTAATTCGACAAAGGTTATATTGTGCGCCGCATGATCACGATCATATGGAGGAGCCCTTTATATGGCTCTCTACGTGGCCTTTTAATTCAATCAAACAGGGAACACGGAAAGTTAACTCATCCCGTATTGAAATATTCTTTAACATGTGTTTCCCTGTCGATCTGATCTCTGTCTTGCCGGCTTTCTTCAAAAGAGAAATAATTAAGTTGTCCACCAAGTTTGACGGTATAGAGGGCATACGCACAATAAATTAATCAAGTGTTACAGAACGGCCTAGCTTTTGAAGAAGAATAACAAACAGAAAATAACAACGGATTCCGCCATTCAGCTGCGAACAAAAATTAGATTAATGAAATCGATTATCTGTTGGCATAAATAAATTAAGGAACAGGCATATGGCGTCACGTACGTCTAATAACTTTTTTTTGGGGGGGGGGGAGGAATAGCTATAGAGGCCAAATATCCCTTTCGCGGTTGTGTTAGGAAGAGCATTGAAGAAAACGAAAGGTGGAGTGTATAAGGAGCAAAGGATGAAATTGAGCCGAACTGTGTCCCCGTTTTAAAATATCAAATACAAAGCCCTGAAGTTGATTTCTTGGCATCCGGAGTGGACTCCCCGAGTGAGCCTGGCGCATTTACTTTTCAACGCCCTCTCCAAGCTTAGACATTAATTTATTATCTCTGCATAATATTAAACTGACAGAATCAATTTGAACTTTTAATACAATCATAAAAAAAAAATCCCCACGATAATTATAAAATCAACATATGGAGTATTGCATAAGAAATATTAAATAACAAAAAAACTTTATTGTACATGTGTATATTACTATTACAGGGTGGCGAGCAATACGGGCAGGACAAGGCTGAGCGAGCTTTCGGGCAGCATGCACAATCCTAAACTTGCCGAATTATTGAAAGCATGCTGCCATATATAGAGATATAAAGAAGGGAGAGGGAAAAGTGCTTGGAAGTCAAGCTCCATAAAGTAAGGAATAATGGGACCCCGAAGGTGGGGAGTTTAGGTGAGATACACACACGAGAGTTTATTTGATGGTAATATGGAGGAGGCGTGAGGGAGGAGCTGTGCTGTTGGGGATTTGGATTTTGAATGAGGGGTTTGTGCTGGTTATTATCAACCACTCCATGCCTCTCCCAGATGCGTTTCAACTCGTTGCAAGCTGCTTATTATTATTATACCAACACCAACCACAAAGCAAGCTCACATGCCTCATCACCTTTTTATTCGTTTGTTCCATAACATCAACCAACTTGTTCCTTTCTTTATTTGTTTTCCGCCTCCTCCTTCCATCCTTACCATTTGTTCCCCCCAACCTCAAACGGGCCCCTACTTTCTTGAAGCCCATGATATATCTTCATGGGCCTGCAGTTGATACGCCTCCACTCAAGAAGATGCCCTATCACATGATTCGGCCCGCTCCTGAATATTGCCCCAATAGCGCCCAGCTCATTCGGCCTTTGACTCAAATGAAAAGCGAGAGGCTACGTGTGGTTCACTGGTTAAGATTAACATTTTCTGAGGTTGAGTTGTAATTTTCTCGCGCATTATCTTAATCATTTTGTGTAAATTGGACAATTTCGTGTGATGAATTTGGAGTCTAAAGTGTAATCTTCTCGTCCTATAACTTGTATGCCTTTTTTTTTTACCAGAACATTTTTTTTTATCAGTGACATCAAATTGAATGTAATATCGTTTTAACTTTATCGTAACCACTAAATAATTTAAGTGAACCACTAAAAGTCAAACTCATCTGATTCTTAATATAAAATCTTGTTTGACTTTTATTTTGATCTTAAATATAAGACTACAATCTATTTTGTCTCTCATGTTTGTACATTTTTTTCTAAGATAGTCCTTCTAATAATGGTAGTTCTAACCAATACATTTGATTAGTAATAATATTTTAGGAAAGATAACATTTATTTATTGTAAATAACTAATTTAATTTATTTTTTTAATCTCTTCAAATTAGTCAACTAACTTTTATATTTAGGACTGAAGGTAGTATAGTGAAAACGACAAGCCGGCGAGCTGAGGCAAGTTGGCTTACATGCCACTTGTATTATAAATACTAAACACCCTGCGATTCCTGCGTTCATTGTAATAATACTACAGAATTAGTTCTGATCCATTCACTGTCATATTCTATATGCCTACCGGCTGGGATTCTGATGCCTCACCCTTTTAATTTGTCCAACATGCTTCTCTTGTGGACTACCAAGTTAGAGAATTTCGTTGCTTTATAGTTGTAGTTGCTCTCTACTTATTTCCTCACCACTCTTCCTATTTGGTTGCTATGCTTCGCTCTCTTGGATTTTTCAGTGGGCTTTCAACCTTTGTGTGTGTGTATTCAAGTATTATTGTGGTCGCAAATTGCATTCTTTGAACAAAACTGCCGTTGCTGCTTGTTTCTTTTTTGATCCGGTGGCTCAGAACCATGTTTCCTATACTTGCGTGTTATTTAATACTCCTCTGCTCCTAAATGTAAGACCCTTATACACACTAGTATAAGGGTCTTACATTTAGGACCGGAGGAGTACTTCTTCAAGTTCTTAATATAAGACCTTGTTTGATTTTTATTTTGGTCCTAAATATAAGATCTCAATTCACTTTGTCTCTCATATTTATTCTTTTTTTTTTCAAAACAATCCTTCTCATAATGATAGTTCCAGCCAATAAACTTGATTATCAAGGATATTTTAGAAAAGGCAATACTTATTTATAATAAATAACTAACTTAATTTATTTTTTTAATTTACTCAAACTAATCAACTAGTTTTTATATATAGGGCCCGAAGCAGTACTAGGAAATACTAGAAGGCACATAACGTTGACAGTGAGACCCTTGGGTCAGCCATGCTTCTATTTTGCTATTTCCATGTTTGAGATACTACTATTTGTACTTTATCAGATTAACTCTCGATATTTTCTCTCAAGTTTATTCTTTTTAAACTCTACAACTAGAATCCAACTTGGCTTATAATTCAAGGATCTGTGAGCCAGCATGCTATAAAGCACCTTTGTAAACGGTAATTCATCCACGACTGTGCGTTTATCTTGTTCGGATTCGCAAACAAGGAAGATGAAACTTTTGCAGCTAAGGTTGAGGAAGGAGGTGAAGGCGAGAATGGCAAGCCATCCTTTGGACCAGCATACCGTAATCTCCTATCAAAAAATGGCTTTCCTCCAATGGATCCAGAACTATGCACTGCTTGGGATATTTTCAGGTAACTTCAGTACCTCAAAATCCTTCATTTTCCCTTGTCACATGATGGCCCATGTGTATGGTAAATGACTTTAAAATAGGCCACTTGGGCAACGGCTCCTGCTCTGTTTTTCTGTGTTAAGACATTTGGTGACTGACAGAAGTCCCACGCCTTCCTGGATGATTGTAGTGTGTCAGTCAGAAAGTATCCTCAAAACCGGATGCTGGGATTTCGAAAATTTGTTGATGGAAAGGTATCTGCGTAGCCAAGTTTTTTTCCTCTTTAATTGTCGATGTCAAGAAGATGTGATCACTGAATTTTGACTTCTTGTCTAATAGATAGGACCATACGTCTGGAAGACATACAAGGAAGTTTACGATGAAGTTCTTCATATTGGCTCTGCTTTGCGAGCATCAGGGGCTGAACCCGTAAGTACTTTCAAGAGGCTTCTCTCGTCAGTTTCACATATTGTACGTTAGAATTCACACAGATATTTTCTCCATGTATCTCGTGGAAATTCTGTGATAGGGCTCTCGAGTTGGAGTTTACGGATCTAATTGCCCACAATGGGTTGTGGCAATGGAGGTTTGGCACTTCCCTAATAAGCGTTGTCCTTTCAAAGTTGTCAATGTTTTTTCTTTTCATGATGCTATATGAGTATTTTACGCCCATATAGGCTTGTTGCGCCCACAGTTTGGTTTGTGTGCCTCTCTACGACACACTTGGTAAGCTGCTGCTTCATTGTTTTTCTGCTATTAGTAGCCATCCAAAAGATCCTAGCATGACTCTATTCATGTTTAAATCTTGAAAAAGGCTCCTGGTGCTTATATATATTTATATATACATATATGATCAATTTTGATATATTTATTGATTGGAAACAAACTAAACATCGATGCAGGTTCTGGCGCTGTAAACTTTATTATAGATCATGCAGAAGTAGATTTTGTTTTTGTCCAAGATAAGAAGCTTAAAGAAGTAAGAATCACTTTCTTATGAAGAAAAACTTTCTTTTCCAAACGAATTCATATTTGACAGGCAACGGGGTTCTGACTGTATAACTACACTTACCTGTAGCTTTTGAACCCTGACTGCAAATCGACTCAGCAACTGAAAGGTAAAAGTAGCTACTTCCAGCATTTCTCCGCCACATAGCTAACAGGAGGCGTCTAAAATATGTGCTTGTGGAATTGCAGCCATGGTGTGCTTCACTTCATTGACAAATGAAGAGAAAGACAAGGCAGCGTCCATTGAAATTAAGCCATATTCATGGGCCGAGTTCTTGGACATGGTTGGTCTGCAAGGAATTTGACATCATATAACATCATTCATGCACTCGATATGGAATGAACTTCTGTAACATGACATCTTCATGTCATATAAACAGATACTGTTATCTGCACTATAACTGTGGGTCAGCTTTATATCTTGTCATAATGTCATTGACTATTTCGGTAACTAAGTTATGATCCCACTTATGGTGCAGTAATTTGATCTTATAACGGTTCTACTTAATCGATGTAAATTTCTCATGCTTCAATGGCTTATCTAAACTTTGCATCGTACAGGGAAAGGAAAACCCATCGAGCATTTCAGAACCTCAAGCTCAAAGCATCTGCACAATAATGTACACAAGTGGGACCAGTGGAGACCCTAAGGGTGTTGTTCTAACACATGAAAACATAACGTCTTTTGTAAGAGGAATGGATCTTTTCTTGGAACAATTTGAAGAAAAGGTATTCTTAATGCTTGAGCCACCAGCAAAATAGTATGCCATAATTTCTATTCTCTCTTTCTTAGTGCTCAAAATAATACCATGGTGACTTGCGATGTTTTCGTTGTGATTTGTTTGGTATGGCAATAACACTTTCAAGTAGGTTATGGGTGAAAATGTAATCATCTACTAGTATAAATTTAGAGAAGACCTCTATCAATTAATCTTACGCAGTTAAATTTATTTGCATTAGATTCTTACCCCTTCCCCTCTATTTTTTCTCACGGATTTATTTCACTATGTATAGATGACTGAGGAAGATGTGTATTTATCATTCCTCCCCTTGGCTCATTCCCTTGATCGAACAATTGAGGAATACTTTTTCCATAAGGGTGCTTCTGTTGGCTACTACCATGGGGTACGTGCACCTCAGAATTTTTTGGGTACTGGAAGTTTGGAGTTACCTGGTTATATCATTAACAAGAGTAAGATACGGGAAAGATAGATGCTAAAATGTAGATAGCAACAATTTCTCGTGATTGCTGTTCGAGAGAGAGTAATAAGCCTCTTTTCATGACACAAATGAAAGTGTGTTTGTGTGTGCATAGTGTGGTAAATAAATAAGAGCGATGGTTTGACGTTTTAGCAATCTTATGTTACGGGCCACTGTGCCAGGACTATGCTCCCATGACTCTTGGCAGCGATTGCGGTATGATTGTTGATCATGATATATGTGTGTGGTAAACTCTCCTTGAAGACCGTAGAGTTCCTTCGTCAAGATTCATCTGTACTAAGAAACTCATAATCTTCCTACACTATAACACTACATAGTTTCCCATCTGCTTCAGAATTTGACAATTTAGTGCCAATCCCTTTGAAAAATCTTTGCGAATTTCTTGAATCACTTGAGTGCAGGATCTGAAGGCATTGAGGGATGATTTAATGGAGTTGAAGCCCACGCTCTTTGCTGGGGTCCCACGAGTTTTTGAAAAAGTCCACGAAGGCAAGATTACGCATCATGAGAAAATCTGTTGCTTCTTTTTGTTTCAGTTCAATAAAACTTAGCCAAGCCCATCAGTGTTTCAGGTATCAAGAAAGCAGTTGAAGAACTGAATCCAGTGAGGAGAAGAGTTTTTGACTTGCTTTACAGATAGTAAGTTGACGTTAGAGTCATAGAATCTTGCTCACTTGTTCGACGCATAGTTTGTAGGCGGATATAACTCTCCTAATTTACTTGTATGCCATACAGCAAACTTTATTGGATGAACAAAGGGTACAAGCAGAAAAATGCATCACCTTTAGCAGATCTATTAGCCTTCAGGAAGGTTATATATCTACCCTCTTGCCACATTGCTTGTCTTTGTCGAATCTGCATAATTGATGCTTTAACCATCTGGGTTAGAACTCTAAAGTACTAGTCCTTTACCCCTTACGAACCTCAATTCCTGGTTAGGTCAATGCTCGTCTAGGTGGGCGTATTCGACTAATATTATCAGGAGGTGCACCCTTGAGCTCTGAGGTGGAAGAATTCTTGCGTGTTACTTCTTGTGCCTTCGTATGTCAAGGCTATGGTAAATGACTCTACTTTCTGTTCCTTTGTTCTCTTTTGTGTGAAACAGCCACGGCCAATTTACTGATATGAATTATCAAGCATTTAGAGTACATTAACACGTGGATTTGTTAGGGCACATTATAATTTTGCAACTCAATGTAACCCTGATGGTGGTCAATCCAGGATTAACTGAAACGTGTGGATCAGCTACTCTTTGCTATATTGATGAAATGTGCATGATGGGCACAGCTGGTGTCGTGAATGTGTACAGCGAATTGAGGTTGGAGGAAGTTCCAGAGATGGGCTATAGTCCTCTTGGAAGTCCTTCATGTGGCGAAATATGTGTGAGAGGCAAATCTGTTTTTGCAGGCTACCACAAAAATCCCGAGTTGACTAGAGAAGCCTCTAAAGATGGGTGGTTTCACACAGGTAGCCATTCATGTCTTGCCTCAGACTGAATTATGATTGATGTGCACGCAGTTTGATTTGTCCGCCTCTGGTATATCTGCAGGGGACATAGGAGAAATGCTTCCTAACGGTGTCATCAAGGTTATTGACAGGAAGAAGAATCTAATAAAACTCTCTCAAGGAGAGTATATTGCACTTGAGTATCTGGAAAATGTTTATGGAATCACTCCCATTGTTGAAGATGTAAGCATGTCTTCATGTTTCCTGTTTGAGAAAGGGATTTCAGCCCCGGGACTGCTAACAAGTTTATGATCAATTTCCCCCTCTTTTTTCCATTCAGATCTGGGTTTATGGAAATAGCTTCAAGTCAGCTTTGGTGGCGGTAGTGGTTCCAAATGAAGAAATTACAAAAAAGTGGGCATATTCAAAAGGTCACATGGCTTCTTTTTCTGAACTCTGTTCCCTTGACCAGTTGAAGAAATACGTGCTGTCCGAGCTCAAATCTATTGCTGAGAGAAACAAGGTAACCACAGCATCTGACATTGAGAGTAGTAACATAACCAGTAATGGACTACTAGTTCTGTCATTTTAAGACTGGCGTGGCAATGTGTTTCCTTCTCATTTTCTTTTCGACGTTTGTGTCTGTGGGGAACTAGCTGAAAGGATTTGAACATATCAAAGGAGTAATATTAGAGCCGCGTCCATTTGACGTGGAAAGAGACTTGGTGACAGCAACAATGAAAAAGAGAAGAAATAATTTGCTTAAGTATTACCAGGTAAATATATATATATATAAATGTCATGTTGTGTTTCTCACTCTTGTATTAGTTAGTTGGAGAGAGAGGGTTGATGAATTATTGTGAATGTAACAGGTGGAAATAGATGAAGCGTACCGAAGTTTGACGGGAGATAAGCATAATTAAATACTGAGGCGTCAGTTCAAAGATATCAGTTTGTTCCTGTTACGTATGTCAATGAATAGATGGCACTCCCTCTGCTCCTAATTAAATGTTTTCCCCAGAAATTTAGCCCTAATTAAATGTTACTATATGAGGATACAATCTTTCTTGGGAGTTGGAGGGGAAATCATTAAATAGAGGTGCACATGGAAAATAAAATATTGGAGAATTCCCAGCATGCATGTTTATGTTTAAAAAGAAAAAAAGCAAGAAAGAAATAAAAGAGACGATATAGAGAAGTGCAAGAGGGAATACGTGTTGATCCGTGGCTTCTGCTGGCTGTATGGGAAAATATAAAATCCTGGCTTGGTGGTGCTCCAGCAGAAAAGTAGACAGCGCTCGAGGTAGTCCCACTGAACGTGAAATTTAGGGCAGTGGCATAACTACAAGAAATGAAGCATCCATCAAGTGGGAGGGCTTTTAAATGAGAGGGGCGCGCACTCTTTTGCAAGTCCCTTACTGGGAAGTACAGTGAAAGCAGATGAATTAAGCTCCAGCTGGCCGCCACCCCTCCTCGAATAAACCCCCTGCATGTGCCTGTTTTCACTTTCCTGAGCTTTCAAATGCAGTCGGTTGTTGTTTTCAAATACGTGTTTCCACCAGATTTGTAATTTTCGAGGCCCCCGCAAATTAATTTCAAGGCCTCCAAATAGTCAAAATACTTCGTAACAATAATAATACTTCCTAATTGTCCATAATATAGTCATCTTAATTAATTCACCATAACTAAGAAAGGGTAGTTAACTTCAAAGCTGTTCACAATTTTACCCATGTTACATGAAATAGTATTTGAGATAGAAAAATATAAGGAATTACCGTACGTTTAAATATTAATTGTAAGAACAAAACTACCAAATATATATTAATTACACTCTATGGGTGACTTGTATTTTGAACCCAACACATTCTTTTACGGAAAAAATAAGCAATACTCATTCCAACTCCACGATTCATGTACTCATTTTTACTAAAGTCTATTTTTCAAACAGGTAGGTAAGATCTCTAATGACGCCGGCACGTCCACGAAATCTCCAGCAACGAGTTAATAACTTATCTGAACTATCAAATGCCAACACATCCCTGCGTTTTTTTTTTTTCCTTTTTTCAATGTATACTCTTTATTCTTCTTTATTTAAAAAAATCTTTTTCATATTAATTATATTTCTTTCCTTCTTTTATAAAAAAATGCTTACGAGTTTTTGGTGCTCTTATTCTTATTTATAAGACAATTTCCAAAATTTAGACAATCATTAATACTTTTTTCTTTCCTGAAAAAAGTCAGTGAAAAGTAGTCATTTTAATTAATTAATAAAGAGAGAATGCGAGAAAGTACAGTATTTAAAGAAGGATATTTCTGGAAAAATTACATAGTCTTCATCATCGATTAGTTTTATCTTGTAATTAAAAAGAAAAGGAACGAAAGAGGTACATTCTAAGAATTCTCTTCTTTTACCGGGTTGCAGCTACATAGGATCATATTGTCATCAGTTTGCCGATAAGTGCTTAAATTAGCTTTACACACACACACACATCTATATATATACACACGCGTATATGTTAACAAAACAAGACAAAAATCACACCACATTCTTTTCAATCCTAAATATAAGACATTTTTCTTTCTGTCTTTTTTTTTTTTTTTTGCCATCCATCCTCTTGTTCTTAAATGTAAAGCTCTTTGCAAATTACGACTCAATATTATTAGCCATTTTGGCCAAAAAAATATTTATGAGCCATTTATTAAGTACACCCCTATTACACTCTATGTTAGAGTATTTGATAAAATAGAGCCTAACCATTATCTCACCGTGTCGACAGAATCGACTAAAGATGGGTTTGATAAAAGAGTATAATTTTTTTAAAAATTATTTATTATTTTTAGCCCTTTTTCTTTTTGAGTTTACGAAATTTAGTTACAAAGCTCTTGAATTTTGATTTTTTTTTTGGGTATACCAAAGCTCTTGAAATTAATTTATGGGGTGAGGGAGCGTCATTTAATTGTTCATGATCGGGATGCAGCCTGTCTGAACCATTGGAACTTTCTGTCCAAAAAACAAAAGAACCCATGGAACTACTTTGGTTTAAAAGAGCCGTTTTACACGTCACCCGCGGACCAAACAGAGACGAGTCATAAAGTAACTTAAAAAGATACAGTCAAAGGAAAATAAAAATCTGAAAATTCTTCTATTGGTTACGTAGATTAAACAAAGTTTTTGTCCGTATCCTAAGGCTTGTCCAAGGTCGGTTTGAACTTCCGGCAGCGGTATTCCCTCCTCCCTCTACAGTTCGTACATGGACTCTTTAAAATCGTGCGGTCGTGCAATTTGTTCCCCTGCTTCTTTTTCCTTTTGAACTCTTGTTCTTTTCTCTCGTTACATAATTGCATGACTGCAATATTTTTAGATATTTTAATTAAATGTCGTTGAATTATGAATATTGGATTCATATTCACATTCAATTAAATCATTTAAATATATATATGACGCGATCCACGT
The DNA here is from genome assembly GCF_004799145.2 of Neltuma alba. NCBI lineage: Eukaryota > Viridiplantae > Streptophyta > Magnoliopsida > Fabales > Fabaceae > Neltuma > Neltuma alba. The sequence continues at coordinate 9,637 of NW_021633354.1, read as the reverse complement.
GTCCATTGAGAAAGTCTAGCTTAGAATTTCAGTTTTCACTTTAGTTTAATTAATTGAATTAATTTGATCTAATAACACGCGATATAACAGTGTATTAGTAAATAGGTACCATAGCTAATGACGATTTCCAAGCTAATGACGCTTCTATTTTCAACCTAGCTCATCCCCTGACTAGAATAATTAGTATCAAACTACTCTCTTGACCCTCTCCTGTGATTTTATACACACAACTAGTTTAGAAAACAGCAGGCTGTTGCTTCAGATATATACAAGCATGGCGCGTGGTTTTTATAACATGGGTGTGTATGGATGAGATTGGACTGAATTTGCTACCAACTCGAAATCTGATCTAATAAGGATCTCGAGATAAAAGAGACAGCTCAAGATCTAGTCTAATCCAATACCAACACACGGTCTAGCCTGGTCCAATACCAATATGAGATTGGATTGGATTGGACTTGGTCCAAGCAATCCATATCATCTTTTTAATTTTTAATTTTTTTAAATTAGAGATAAGATTGCAACTTACCATATAAAATTTTACACGTGTTTTGATTAAGACTTCATCAAATTTGATCACTCCCTTTTAATTTCCCACTAATATCATGTTTCATTTATTAATCCTTATCAATATAGATCATATATTGAAGAAAATATATACAAATGCTCATCACTTAGGAAGTTCATAGATAAGTCTTTATTATCTAAATTGACAAAAAACTCATATAAAAGAATTAAAACAAATTTAAATTATATAAATAATATTTAAAAATTAAAAAATAAAAAACTCGGGCCACACTAGACTGGACCAATTGGTCTAAGAGGTCAGTCCCCAATCCAATCGAGCTCAACAAGTCCAGTTTTACTTCGTGCCAATTGTTCTAAACCGGGTTTATTTAAGTTGAACTGGACTATATTAGACCATCAAATTTTTACATAACCCCAACTTATAAGCCTTTCACTGCTTTTTTTTTTAATTGCAGGGAAATCCATGTGCATGTATTGTTTAAAAATTATGAATTCATCCTACATGAGAAAAAAAAACAACTCCTATTTTGCGGCATTCTTGAATTAAGCCTGATTAGAGAGGGAAAAAAAGGAAAAGAGGTAATGTAAGAGATGAGCGGCACAGCGGGGCTCCTGTTTTGTATCTGTACTGTGCTTGACAAGAAAAAAGCACGTACAAGAAGTAAAGGGTGTTTTGCACGGTGGATAGCTACGTACATTAATTGTAAGATAAGGGCAAAAAATACCCCAAGAAGGAATGGAATAGAACCAATCATGCTCCATGCTGCCGCACAAGAGGAAAATGGTAGGAGACCAAAAAAGAAAGAGACCTGCCCTCGGAGCAGTTTGCCGACAAAATACGATGACAGATAACTGTGATTACCAGAGGAAGGGTCTTTCTTCTACGTGTACTATAATCTGTTTTGCAACTTTTATTTTGCGTCCTTTTAATAAAACCCATGTTTTATCATTAATTCCCTGTCCCCACGAGTACCAGCCATTTACCGCCTGGTTGGGTTAGAAACGAGGCCTTCATTACCGGCCAACAACAAGTACTTGTCTTTTCTGGTGAGTTTGGTGCACTCAAAACCCAGAGCCTCCCCAATCTGAGACTGCACGTGATTAGCGACCTGGAATCTCGGATCCTCGTCACCGCCAGAGGTAAAGGATGCAGGAGAGACCTGTTGCAAAAACTTAAGAGAGTAAACTGGGGACGGGTTCATGAGAAAGAAAACCGGGTCTAGCCACTTAAATCCTCCTGCGGTTGTACCGTGGAACATGCTGACGTGACTATCAATAGCAACGGGTGTTATTTCGTCGCAGATTTCTGAGAACAGAGGACTGAATCTCAATAAATACGGCTCTCTGCACGTGGTCCCCTCCGGGCACACTGCTACGTCCCCTTGCTTTACCAACTCCTTCATCATGTTCGCATCCTGATCCCTGTTCCTCGTTAAACGCACCGTCTTGATGGGCGCTAATATCTCCGACAGTCTACTCAAGCTGTACGTGACGGCGATCAAGTCCTTCTTCTGGAGCACAAAAGACAGGTAGAGAGGATCTAGCAGAGTTCTGTGGTTGCACACATAAAGACGGCCTTCGCTTTTGGAGGACATCTGGGCCGAGTTCGTGGGCAATGACGCCGTGAGACGCAGCCCAGAGAAGGTGAGCAGAGGAGTTGAGATGCTGTGCGGGAGGGACAGCGTCACGATAATCCTGACAATCGCGAGAATTATCGAATACGGAAGCCACATCAATATGGCTACGCCCTCGAGAGGGGTGGGTCCCACGGCCAATCTACTGTCATGGAAGATCAACGCTCCGGGGTATTTCTCCCTCGCTAGCTTTTGCCAGCCTCTCTTGTCAGCTTCGGTCACCAAGTATATTTCCTGTTAATAAAAGACAGACAACCTATGAGTTTCAGAAGACGACAACTACTAACCTTTTACTTTGACAGTAAAGAACGGACACATGGTAATACTGCGGCCTGAAAAGATTTACTGCATGAACCTTCAAATGGCGAAAAGGAAAATAAAATGAAGATCGTACAGAAACGAACCCTGCACTGGGAGAACAAGTCATGGTCAAGGATCCTATTGAAGGTTGTGATGCCAATGGCATCAGAACATCCTCTCTCTTCTAGAACCTTTTCCGGAGCATGTTTGGAGTTTCTGGGCTCCATCAACCCCACGTAGTAGCCGCAAAACACTTTGAGCTCTCTGCCTACTACAAAATCGACCTTCAAATACTCTCTCAAGAAACTTTCCACCATTACCTGGGGTAAATTACTGACGCCCACTTTCTTTCCACCCCGGCTCAGCACTTCGATGATTTCCGACCCAACGTTTTCCAGCAAGAACTTTGGCAGAACAGCCCTTCCCGCTCTGAAGCTTTCTGCTTTGATCCCAAAGAAGCTTATCATAACCATTATTTGTATCCCCATTCGGTCTCCCACCAAACAAACCAGAGGATATGACACAAGGAGAAAAGTGGCTCTAAAGAGATCACCAGCTTCGAAAGCCACGAGCACAAAGTAAGGGAACAGAGAAGGAGATCTCAACAGAGTTCCTTCCACATCAAAGATTAAAGTATGGTCGTCGAGGTCTGATCTATAAGCCAGAGAGGAATACTTTTGGTATTTAAACTGGGTTCCGAAGGTATTGCCAATATTTTTGGGGATGCCAACGAGGTTCTTGAGTTGCTTGAGAAGAAAACGGTACCAAAAGAAGAATGGAGCTCTGAAGAAGAACGGTCTGAATATCTTGGCCATGTAGATATACTTCGATACGGTGGTTACGAAAGGCAGGGGAGTCAGGTTTCCGAACGGAACCAACGTATTTATATGGCTGCTGGTCCATCAACGCCCTTAGAAGAACTTTATTATTACAACAATGGCATCTTGTTTGTGGAGACGTTAGATCCCATTAGCCAGCGTATGATTGCCATGCAAATCTAACTTTTTCTTTCTTGGTTGATTTATGACTTCCAAATTCCAAGAGGATTACCCTGAGGTTTGGGCGTCACGCTTGTCGTTTCTGGGGCATGGGGTCAGAACCGTAAAATAGTATACTCGTACACGCTCGTGTTGACTTGGATCCCTCATCCGTTATGATTATTGCTCGCGTCTGGGGTCACCCATGAAAGCCGTAAGACAGACGGGATCCCCGAGGGGCGCAAGTACGCGCCTCTCATGAGGCCCCTAATTACTAAACGACGTGTGTTTTGCTTTTGTATTTCCAGTTTCTTTCAGTGGGCATCGTGTTGCATCTGAACTCCGCATTTTCACAACTCTAATGGGAGTAATTCTCATTTTTCTGAATCCTAAAATTCTCAAAATAGAATATACAGATTATCTTTTTAATGTAGACTTATTTATAAATTGTCGTACGTGAACTTGCGATCAGATGAACATACACACAAAAACGCACGTCGTCTTAATGTTGACTAATAATGTTAACTCGTGAGAAAGAAGACTCAAGGCGGGGATAAGCGGGCTACCAAGGGAAGAAAATGCAAGAATAAATTAAATGGCCATCACCAACCCTTTTCTTCCTCTTCTTCACTCTCTCGCCCCCCTCATATGGCAGATTTCCAGGATAGTTGTATACCAGGGACATGACGACGATATTTTTAGGAAGAAAGGGGCAGGAGGCGTAAATGTGATGGAGCCTAGTGAGAAATAAATGAAAAGTGCATAATAATATAGCTTTCGGGGCTCACATAAACATTAAAACGGGACGGCCCACTGTGACCTGAGGTTGATGAATCCGAGGGGTCATTTCTCATTAAAGCCTCCACCTACTGACCCTCCCAGATTATTCCAAAAACATGTTTATCTCCTAGTAATAATGGGCCAAGTCATACTACGAGACAGTGAGCGCTTCGTGGGTCAGCACCGTCAAAGTCTTTCACTTTCCTTGCGATCAGAATTCAACACCATTGATACATGTATGTAATGAACATGAATCGTGCTTTGAGTCGGAGTCGGACCACGCGCTAATATTTCACTTGGTAAGAGTCAGATGATTTTCGAGCTGAGGAACCTCTCGAGACCCTACGGGGGTTTATTGAACCTATCCAGCCCATAATAAATCATCCGTAATCAGCTTGCTCGCTCTATGTATATAACATCATCATGCTCATTATTCCTAAATTATTGACAGTGGAACTGGACATTTGCACACCGCCATCTATTATCACCGCCGATCTCAGCATACAGTCTCAGCACGAACAAGCCACTCGCTCTGGTTCTGTCTTCTTGCTTGAGTAGCAGCCTCTGTGTTGATTCAGAGTATTTATCAGTTTCGCGTCCTAGCTGTGCGTGGCGTTTTGATTATTTATATTTAGAAATGACTTTTGTGGTTGATTCTACCCCCACCAAAAAAAAATTCCTCTCACGGCGGCTTTCAATTGTTTCAAAGCCTTTGGAACAAAAGAGAAAGAGGTAGAGCTGTTTATGCATTTATGGGTTATATAGGACGAAGGGAGCGCCTCTTGTTGACCTGACCCATCAAATTTAGGTGGCCGCGTGCTTGAGTAGGATGTGGCATGTCCCGAACGGCACTGAAATCGATGAATGGCGCAAAATGATTATCCTCAGATAAAATTAAGTTTTTCTGAGCGTCAAAGTGAAGATAGAGTTGTTATTTTAGCAGGATATTAAACCGAGTCCCATGATGATAGTCCTGAAGACATATTAATTGATGATGAAAAAATATGATGGAAATATGAAGTGAGGGGGAATTTGGGAAACATGCAGGTCAGATAAGAATGGATGGGCGGAGGGATGAGTTGTTCGTGGGATGAGTGGATTACGCAGAATTGGGCGAATGGGGAATAGTGATACGTAGGATGAACGTGAAGAGGAGGGGAGGGAGTGTCCTGTTTTAAGTGCGCATGAAAAGAAACATCTTCTCTGAATGTGGACGATTCAGAGGGATCGAGAGCCTCTCCCTCAAGCCGACCTGTGCCTTTTGACTTTTCCATGTTCATACATATTTTTTTGTCCTATTTATAAAACAGAAACATAAAGTATTTTTTGGTCCTGTTTATAAGACACTGAGAGAAAATTTATTATATATATGTACAATTTTACCCCTCATTTATTATTGTGTTGACTTTGTTTATATGAAGTATAATGCATATTAAATAAGGATAAAATTAGAGAGTTATTAAATTTTAAATAAAAATTAATAAAATTTAAGGTTTTTTTTGGTTTGTGTGAAACATACTAAAAATATCTTATAAATAAGACTAGAAGAGTACATACACATATATCTCCTTGCGTGCGCTGCAAAACACCGGTCTCCACTTCCAAAACCCTGCACTCGTTTCACTCCATATTCATCCATCCCTCCCTCCAAATTGCATCCGGGCTTAGGGGACCACACATTCCCCTAAGAGAATGGATTTTCAAACTGGGGCAAGTTGGGTGACGTGAGGTGTAAAATTAACTAATCATCAGTGCATAAGCAGAAGCCGCGGTGCCCATCTTCCAGTTGGTTGGAGAAGACCAAATCCTCAAAGTGCCATCACACATTCACACTCAGATGCCTCCTCCTTCTCCGGCGGTTCGGCTGCCCCTGCTTTTCTGGGCACCCAATGCCAGCCTTCAATTCCCTTCGGTTTTGCCATGCATCACGTTATCTTCCCATTCTCATTTATTCATTTTATAATACCAATTATATTCGGCGTCGTGCGTATATACACATGTGATGAATACTCTTTCATGTTATCTATAATTCATTATCAACATATATATTTCATCATAATTAAATTTTTTTTTAATTCTGTTTAAAATTTAACAACTTTTCAACATTAACTTTATTTAGTATATATTATATCCTATGAAAACAAAATCTACCCAACAATAAATAAAAAATACAATATTTATAAGAAAATTAATAATGTGACTTATTAAAAAAAATCGCCTCTCTAAAGATCAGAGGAGTGTTACTTGTTTATCTACTGTATAAAAGATACTCCTCTGGTCCTTAATATAGAACCCAATTGTTGAGTTAGTTTTGGTCCTAAATATAAGACATATTTCTCATATTTATCAATTTTTTTTCTAAATTACCCGTATAGATACGCCCTCAACCATAATCAAGTAGAAGAGAAAGATGTGGTATTAAAAAAGATGATTATGGTACTACCTTCGGTCTTTAATATAAGGCCCTGTTTAACTTTTATTTTAGTCATAAATATAAGATCCCAATCCATTTTGTCTCTTATATTTATATTTTTTTTTCTAAAGTTGCTCTTCTAACAATGATAGTTCTAGTCAATACACTTGATTAGCAATGATATTTTAGGAAAGACAACACATATTTAAGACAAATAACTAACTCAACTTACTTCCTTAATCTCCTCAAATTAGTCAACTGACTCTTATAATGAGGGCCGAAGGTATTATTTTAGAAAAAAACGTGTCACATTTCTTATAATTAACTAATTTACCTAACTTTCTTAATCTAATCAAATTAGTTAAATGGGTCTTATATTAAGGACTGGAGGAGTATCTTAATACTACCTCCGGTTTTTAATATAAGACCTTATTTGACTTTTACTTTGATCCTAAATATAAGACATCAATCCATTTTGTCTTTCATATATATATTTTTTTCAAAGTAGTCTTTCTAACAATGATAATTTTAACTAACACACTTAATTAGCAAAGATATTTTAAGAAAGACAACACCTATTTATTACAAATAACTAACCTAACTTCTTTTCTTAATCTCTTCAAATTAGTCAATTAACTTTTATAATTAGAACTAAAAATAGTATATAAAATTGTTTTTTACTGTACATTATGTCTTTATTTAAATTCGTTCTGCACATCAAATGCACAGATTTTCGGGGGGTTAGGACTTAGGGCCAATTTTCACCCTCATTGGAGTTTGGCCAAACTCCCTTTCTATTGTTTCGTAAGGTTAGGCGCTCCGCCGACATTTCCCTATGGCTACGACAGTTGGATCGAAAGCCGACCCTAGAGCCCGCCAACCCGGGACGAGGAGCGGTGGGGAATTCGCTAATCCACTAAATAATAAAAATAATAATAAAGAGTAAATTTCATTGTTGGCATATCGGCACTGCAAGACTGCTTCTTTCACCCAAAAACCCCACCAAATAAAAAAAAGAGGCTTTGCATATACCGCTTTTATTATTATTATTATTATTATTTTTAGATAACTACTAATTAAGCCCTTTTTTTTGCAGGGGGAAAAGCGTTCTAAATTCTCGCTATCATTGGTGGAGTGGCCTCCATATGCTACATCACTAAAATTCGATAGAAACGTAGTAAATCGGTGTCATGACTTGTATTAACTGAGCCATCTCAGTCTACTAGCAAACTTTAGACCATCCAAGGGGCTGTACAAGAAAAAATAAATGATCCAAAACTACTTGGAGCAGCCTAAATGTAGCGGAAATCGTCTTCACAGTGTCGGTGTCATGTACCCTGCACAACTGCATTAACACACGCAAGTTGAAAAACAATCAGATTGCAGCAATAATGGCAAAAGAATACAGAGTTGGACAATGAGAGCAAGGTGCATCACCTTCGTGGGTGAAGTTCTTGGAAAAACGGACAGAAATTAAACCTTCATCTGCTGCAATGCTCGGCTCGGGTGAAGCCATTACTCCAACAGCAGCGCCACGTCCTGATCTTATTCCTGCAAACTCTCAGTAACAAGAGTATCTAATAAACATGCAGAACACCGTATGCGCGTACAGAGTCTCTTGAAAGTTATTTCATGAACACAAACTATTTCACTAGAGATGCACCAAAGCGGAGTTTAAGTTTCAACCAAAACCGGATTCTCTTCAAAGCTTTTAAATGAGCTCAAGACATTGTGCAAAGAGCACCATAACACCAAGGAAGTGAAATAGGCTATAATTCTAAACTTAGTTCAAAAGTTAAATATGTTACAGGGGACTGTCCATTCCAAATATCTTCATGTGTGCCCATGCAGTGTGCTTTGAACGAAACAACAAAACGAAATTAGCACGGCCTAGTAATATTTGTGCAGTGAATGTTGTGCTCTTTAAGAACAGAGGTAATATAGGAAATGGACATTTTCCAATAGAATGAAAGATTACCAACAGAAACTTGCTCCAAGTCGTGCTTTCAATCTCTCAGGATGTTTGATCAATATTCAGTAAGTAAACAAATTCATACACCATTCTACATGCTTATCGCAAATATCTATATTATGTTACATGTATCTGGTTTCATGTTGGAGGTAAAGTGACATCCTAGGATTGGACCATCAGGGAACACTGGCAAAAAGCCTTTATTATACTATATACTCAATCTGAACAGAATGTCACACAAGCATCATCATTATGATCCACCTGGGATGTCAGATTTGAGCATCTTAGCATCCATCATGCAGAAGAATAAAGCTACAGCAAGGCCAAAGTCCTATTATGAAACCAAGAGAGATCATGATTCAGCAGTTATAGAGAAACAACTTCAGCGGTCCGGTTCAAGTGATGCCATGTTTGACACAAACCAAATTTGGGATGAAAGTTTAGGTAGGTAGCAGTGCAAGGAAGTCAATCTCAATAAAAGAACCCTAAATTTACCTTGGATTATAATGATGGCAAAAAAGAAAATAGTGATGACCATGGCAGAAAGACCAGCACATGATGATGATGATGATGCCTTTCTTGCCTTCATCTTCCTTGTAGCCTTCATTTTCTTAATCCTTTCACGCTTCCTCAAGGCAATCTCGGCAATGTCCTGCACAAGCTTCTTATCAGCAGCATCCAGCAATGGCCCTTTAGGTGGTCGTGGGGGCTTAGGAGGCTTTGCGTTAGTCTTCTTTTTCTTTTCTTTGCCATTATTATTCTTTACATGAGGCAGTTTCTTATGTACATCTTCTAAACATGCATCTACATGATGCAGTGGTACACCATCATCCATAACATCAGCTGATTTTGACGAACTGCTACATGTTTCAACCCCACTTTCATGCTTTTTGGAACCATCAAAGTTCGAAAGCCTATTCCATGTCCAACTAAATAAATTCTTCCATCGTTTTTCACTGCAATCAAGGTCCCTGCTTTCCTCCTCTTCACTAGTATTCCCACCACTTTCAAGATCATATTCTAAGTCTTTCTC
>NW_021633353.1:0-32756 GCF_004799145.2 Neltuma alba | reverse complement strand
AATTTTTAAACCAAATGATGTTACATAATAAATAGATGATACATTGTGCACAAACTTAAGTAAAATATGAAACGAAAAATGATTTTAAAAATGGAAAATATTATTAAAAAATCTACATTAAAAGGGCATTTGTTTCCTTATATAATATCTGTGTGTATTATGTTTACATATATGGGAATTTTAAGAAAATATGAGAAAATAATATTAGAAATGGAATATTTATGAAATTATGTTAAATGATAAATTTAAAATATCATAATAGAAAAATGTCGTATTATCATAATAGGGAGAAGCGTGAAAGCATGTCTACAACAAAAGCTTCATAATGGAGAGTTTCAGCTATAAGCACAATTAAAGCCAAAAGCAGATAGAGGGAGCTTGTGACTCAAACGCAGCACAGATTGTCCGATCCTGCTTTTTGTTCACCACCAGCTTACAATCATTTGCACTGGGAATACAAACAGGCTATTTAAGTTTGTAGAAGTAAAGTCGTATAACTTTATTGATTATTTTTTTGACTATGGTTGGGCTATAGTTATGCTTATTGCATTGAATTGATTGGATCAACTAATCAAAGAATGTTTATTAATAAAACTCAAAAGTTTTTAGACAAATAGTATATGATATCAACTCTCTTTGATCCAAATTTTCACTTTAGAGTGAGAATTTTACTATATTTTTACTGAGTACTTTTTCATGCATATTTTAAAGAAAATGATAATCTCAAAATTCCATTTTATGTCTATTTAATTATTGTCTTTGTTATTAGCACACTTTATTACTTTTACAAAAAGTTTGAACGTGGGGATTTTTTATGTCATTAGATTACAAGACCAGACAGACATTGACTAGTTTGAATCAAGCTTGGGTCTCAAATAAGAATAATTTTTCTAAAACTGTCTTATGTGTTTTACACGGATTCAAATTGGAAAAATGACAATAAAAGATTAGAATATATAAAATTCCGATTTGGGACCTTTAATAGATTCAAATCTTAATGGGAATTATGAATGTGGGCGAAAAGTTGAAACGTGCTTCTATTAATAACAAATCCACTATTGTAAATAACAACTTAAGCATTGGATATAACAGGTCTCCAATTGCAAATAACAGTTTCACAACTTCAAATAACAACTTAGTATTAGAAAATTAAAAGTTCAGTATTGCAAATAACATTAGTTGGAAATAAACAATTCTTTAATGCTTTCAATTAACAGAGGGTATTTTGACTTTTCACCCATATTTCATAATTCACATCAAAGTTGGTCTTCTGCAGGGATTATATGGTTTAAAGGACACAAATCAAAATTTCATATAGTTACAGTTTTTATTGTCATTTTCTCTTGAAAAATTGAGTTTCAACAACAACAAATCAAAACTAAAAGAAAAAAATTCTTTTTATTTATCTATTCATCGTTCTGAGAGAAATATTATGATCATTTATCTTAATCTTAAAAGCATTCAACCGATCCACATTCATTATGACCAATGTTGGCCTTTGCAGAAGGGGTTATAGTCCATATAAATATAATAGCCCAAGTTCTAATTTGGACCTGATGCAATTTAATTTTTATAGTTTGACTTAATTACAACTAAGTTTCTTATAGTTTTAACCATTTAAAATAAAATAAGAATAAGATGCTTAAATATTTAGAAGTATCCGCAAAAGAGCACCCATCACTTGAAAAAAAAATTTTTAGCTCTTATATGTCATGAAAGTTTTATTTGCATATCTGCCATGAACCGTATACGTCATAAGTTTGACCATTAAAGACACTGGTTCAACCACATAATTTAATGTCAAACTTAATAATAGGTAATGGTCAGAGTATTTTTGCTAAGAAATAAAACTTTCAGGATATATAAAAGCGAACAAAAAACTTCTAAATACTAGGTGCTTCTTCGTAGATACTTATGGAGTATTTAGGCTCTCTATCCCTTTAAGATATTGGTCTTTATATTTTAGAGAGCAAAAGTATATATTTCATTAAACTTAGGGACCAAATTTTAAATGATTGATACTGCAGAGATTTGGTTATAGTAAGTTAAAATTTAGAGATTGAATTTCAATTGAATTAAAACTATAAGAAATAAGTTACAAGCAAGTAAAACTACATGAACCAAGAGATTATTTTTTTCAATAAATAAATAATAAATAGGTTGGACGTTGCAGCTATTCCCTTGAGTTATAAACGATTGAATACTCATGGTGGGTACAAATTGCACGTGGAACATGAAGGTTGAGAGTACTAAAACTATAATTGTTTGTACCAAAAAAGTATTGAGTAGGGACCATTTCAATACTTATTATCTCAATGAATACTCTAAACTTGGATTGAAATTGTCTGTGTTTGATTTGAACGATACAGATTTAAAATATTTAATTAATTATTTTTAAATAAAAACTATTTTTAAAAAAATGACAGTTAGAAGATTATTTTTATTTTAGATTATATACATATTAAAATAATTATTTATCACAGACAATTTAAACGAGATATGGACGATCTAAATCTAATAAACTTAGAATGTTCATAAAAGTGATGATTACCGCACTGAGTGTACTTGCATTTGCATGTGACTTGTAGAGGTTGCATCACCACAGAATGAACGCATAGTCATTCTTTCCCTTTCTCTTCATTAATTAGTGACATCTCCCAAATGCAAATATGTTATGTGACTACACTAACACCATGAAAGTGGAAAGAATAAAGTTTTATATATGAAAAATTAGGCGAGAAGTCTCCGGTGTAAAGCTTTATTTGTAGAAAGATCTAAATCAAAGTACCCATACTTTGCGTATACAAAATTAGTGAACAGTTTTCTATTTGGAAATTTTATTACACAAAGGGACTTGATATATTTTTATATATATAAAAAAAGTATCAGTACTCTCAACTCTGCATAATTTTTATACGTAGAAAGTACCAGCACTTGAATTCATGTAAGAATTTTCTCTCCAATTTTTTCAAATACAATTAATACGATTGCTAATTATTATAAACAGATGTTTCCCTAGGATGACGTGTAAAGTCAAAAAAATATTTACCCTACCTACCTTTAATTCTAAATATAAAAATTAGTTGGAGATTCAATGCGGTCTAAAATATAAAATTCCTATCTAATTTGTGTGTCTCTCTCTCTTTTTTTTTTTCAGAGTACTAGTTTCTATGGTGATTGTACATATTAAAGGGTTTTCATTCTAATTTACATAACTAATAAGAGTATTTTAAAAAAAACAGCACTCGATTATTACAAATAGCTAATTTAATTAATTTTTTTAATATTTACAAATTAGTTATTTAGCTCTTATTCTTTTAATCCTATTTATAAGTCATTTTCAATGTGTTTCACACTAATCAAGAAAAATTTTAAACTTTATTACTCTCTTTTAAAATTTAACTATTTTTCAACTTTACTTCTATTTAATATACTACCTATAATCCTAACTATAAGATCTCGTTTATATATTATAAACGAGGTTTTATAACTAGGACTGAAGGTAGTACATCATACCCATGAGAAAGGTCAACATAATAATAAATAAATGATAAAATGGTACATTCATATAAAAAATTTATCTTTCAGCCATATGAATAGGACCAAAAGTTTTCTTCTTTTTTTGCTCTATAAATAGGACCAAAGGAGTATATTAAAGATAGGAGATAGTAGGTAGTACTAATTATAATATGAATGTTAAAAGAAACTACATGCTTGAATAAAATGTTTATAATATCTTTTAAATAAAATTTTTTACTGTTTCTTCTTAAAACAAAAACATTAATTAATGGATAAAAAATGACAAGCATCACTGAAGTATTTATGTTTCTTCCCGGCGATTTGCAATGAATTGCAAATTTTTATATAGAAAATCAGTGAAAAGTCCACGTTTAGAAATTTTATTAGAAGAGACCTAAAATTTGAAACGGATGTAAAATTTGTCAGAATATCAACACTTTCTATATATGAATGAAAACGAATTTAGATTCTTAAGGCCAATATATTGATATTAATTATTTTTTTTCTGGAAACATATTGATATTAATTATCACACAAATAAGAATATTAAATTTCGTGCTTTCATTGTTGGTACTAAGCATATTCTTTGATTGACATTGTCCTAAACTGTAAAAATTCAAAAGCATATTTATTGAGCATACCACCTACCTACAAAGGATGGACCAGAAAATTAAATATTTTTAGGGTGATAAAATTTTGTTTTGGCAGAAAGAAAGGTAGGAAGAAAGCCGTCGTGGCATTTTAGGCATCACACAGAAAAAGAAATTTCACCAATAAAAATGAATCCAATTAACAAAGCATGTCTTCAAATTTCATTATGATAAGAATTTTATTAATAATAACTAATTAATTTTTTTAAACGCTCATTGAGTCACTTAAAATGCAACTCACTTAAATTTTTAGTCTTAGAATTTTAGATTAAATTATACAAAATCCCTCTTAACTTAAAATCATGCATAAATAATAATCCTCTTAACTTTTAAAACTTAATAATAAATTCCCTAAACTTTCAAATCTGCATGGATAACCCCAAACTAATCAATTTTTATGCTTTTTAAACTTTATTTTTATTTAAATATAACCCTCTGAAATTTGTTTATATACATCTAAATTTGTTCAACTTAAGTATGAATATTATTTGCATAAGTTTAAGAAGGTTTATCGAAAATTTTCAAATATGAAAGAGATTATTTACATATGACATGAAATTAGGAGAATGTTGTATAATTTAACGTGAAAATTAATATTAAAATTATTTTTGAATAAACTTCTGTATTTCGGACATGAGCTGTTTATGCACGTTTAAGGTGCTTTCACGTGGGTTTTGACCCAAAAAAAAAAAGGTGCTTTCACGTGGGAGATGCTCCAAAGTACAAACAGTCACATGCAATTACCCACTTTCTCTTGTCTTCCTTTTAGTTTTTGACAATCTGCTTGATTCTTTGTTTAAGTAATATTCTGTGAAAATGAAATTAAACGATGAGACTAAAATTATCACCCCATGAAATGAAAAAAATTATTTAAATTCATTCACGTTTTTATTTATTTTCTTTTTTAAGAAAAAGTTTTAGAAACCAGATTACATAATCAAAGCTGCCAATTTAGCGGCTACAACCAACAATTTTAAATATTCCATATTTATTGATTGATGAGACTAATCAAAACAGTTGAGGATATTTAAGACATTACAGCTAATAGATAATTCTTTCGGTGTTGGCTAACTTAATAGGCATAGATTTGACGCCATCTTCATTTTCATACTGTGATTATACAAAATTCAAATGCAAGTTGATATAATTGGTAAGAAGTTAGCTCATCGATCAATTATAAAGGTTGTAAATTTAAATCTCACAATTAATTTAAAGGTTTTATTAGTAAGCAATCTGTAAGTGTTTTTGTAAGTATTTTTTCGGATCCTGATAAATTACCGGGACCCAACACATATAAACTTTCTTTTATAACAAAAATTATTCAAAATTCAATGAAGTGATACAATTAAGTATGGACAGATGTCCGATTGTTTGGTACACGCAGTCAAGTCAACTAAATATAAAGAATTCGATCAAAGCCAGCTTGTTGGCTCCTTTTTGTCCAGCAATAGTTTGGGAATAATTATCATCGTGACAAAGAAAATACTCATAAGAAAAATGATTGCCTAAAAAATCAACAAAGAGTAGATATCATATGACCATACATGTCTGAAGATGATCTCTGGCGGGCTAACTAAGTTTATAAGAACCTTTTTAAGGTTAATAACTGCATTAACATTATTCCTCCTCTGTTTTTTTAATAAGATGCAAATAACCAAATTGCATATATTAAAAAGTTTGTTAAAATTTAAAAAAAAAAGTTAATTAAAATTGATCAATAATAATAAATATGTAAAAATATAACTTTTTTTTAAAAAGAAACTTTAGTTATAAAACATGTTGGTGGGACAGAGAACAAGTGGGAAAAAACATAATAAAGTATGAATATATGGCAAAAAGCGATGAAAGATACTACCTCTAGTTCTAATTATAAGAGCTAGTTGATTAATTTGAGGAGATTAAAGAAAGAAGTTAGTTAGTTATTTGTAATAAATGGGTGTTGTTTTTCCTAAAATACCTTTGCGAAGTAGTGTATTGGCTATAATTACCATTGTTAGGAGAACTATCTTGAAAAAAAAAGTATAAGTGAGAGACAAGTGGATTGGGGTCTTTATTTTAGAATCAAAATAAAGTCAAATAAGGTCTTATTAATAAGAAGGAGATTATGGTATACAAACATTAATTTAAATATTCGCGAAAAGTTTAGATTCAAACACCTAGAATTATGATAAATCAACAACTCAAATAAATCCATGATCTTGTAAGCTGCATCACGTGATTCGAATAATATATTTTGGGTGGCTCAAAACAGAAAAGAATAATTCCCCGAGCTAATATTCCTCCAATCATGATATATAAAATTTGTTAAAAAAAGTTTTTTTAATAACGGAAAATATGTTTTTCACATTACACATTTAGAAAGTTATTTAATTATGACTTGTAAATTGCTATAAATTTTGTTGTATGTACTGATGCATTATTATATCAATATGTAATAAAAAAAATTGTACGTGATCACTTACATTATGTAACCTCTAAAAAATAAGTCACATGCAAAATCAATGTACTATAAATTTTATAGGAAGAATTATTGAGGTTCTAATAAAAAAATAATTATCAAAAAAATTCTCAATAACAAGCAATGAATTTTCATTTTCTATATTAAAAATTGTTATTTATTATTTTTTTATACTGAAACTATTCTGCTGTCAATGTGACTTTTGAGTAACCACCACTCTGGTTCTTATTATTGATCACTTGTATAGATAGATTTTGATCATTTTTATTTGTCATTTGTACCATTTTTAATGCTTCATTTTGAATTCTGTCTCTGTTAATTAGTAAAAGAAAAGAGGGAAGCAATGAGTGAGAAAAAAATATTACTATTTAATGCTCTCTTTAACAAAAATAAAAGTAAAAAATTTTATCTATTTAATACTGTCTTTGATATGTGAGAAACTCTTATAAGCAACAAATAACAAATACCAAAGTGGTATATTTTTATGGAACATTATATGGCAATTCTACCGATTTTATACAATAAATTATGTAACTCGCTATGAATATATCTTCTTTGCAACATCATACTACAAGCGAAAATTAATCAAAGCCATTTTATTAAAAAAAAAAAAAAGCATAAGTCATCAAGGAGTGGGATTGATTTTTTTTTTCATTTAAAATTATGTTAGGGAATGTTGTACCTAAAAGATGGGCCAAGGGAAGGAATCATATAAAGGAAGGAAGGAAGAAAGAAATTAAAAAGAAAAAAAGAAAAGAGGTGACATAATTAAAGTGGAATTAATTAAGTGGGTTTAAGGGGTTAATAATGATGGTTATTGGGGTTGTTAGAGATTGGATTATCACTTTATTAGTGTGAGACAAAGGAGATAACACGTTCCTTTATAAAGTGATTGCACCCCAAATAATACTTTATGGTCCAAACAATATAATCCATATACCCAATCAGATCATGCAATGCAAAGCAAGCTTTTTAGAATTTAGATTATTATTATTATTATGGTTAATTATTAGCTGCTTACCATAATTGTGATATGTTAAAGATGATTAGTTCAACTGACATAAACACCTCGTTGAATCTTGATTTAATTAAAAAAAAAAAAAAGGAGTTCGACTGTTTATGAATATGATGGATGTACGAGTTTTTTTTTGTTTGTTAAGTGAAAAATTACAACAACAACAAAAAAGAGTTGTGAAACATACGAGTAAAGATATTTATTTTGCATAACATAAAATTATTTAAAATAAATTAATCCCAATACCCACTTAAAATTAATATCAGATCAATAATGGAGCTTAAGGGAGCTAGATGCACTTGTGATGAATGAAAATGCTTCGATAAGACAATAAAAGGTTCTTTATTGCCGAAAAATCAGAATATGTATTGTTGCTTTCTCACAAATTTGGATAATTCTTTTTCTTTTAACTTTAAAAGAAACAGTATATAGGAATATAGGATGATTATAAAAATTAAAATTAAAATTAACTAGAGAATCCCCTCTAGAAATAGCCTAGATATATGTTGTTATTTTTTTAAATATTGACAATTACAGCTGGCAAAAAAAAGTTACCGCTTTACTCTTTATTATAAATCACTCTCAACTAGCACTAAAGTTATTAAATATTTCAAATTGATGAAATTTTTCATTTAAAAAATATTCTTATCTTTTTTACATGAATTAAATAGGAGTAAAATTAAAAATATTTATTAATAACCTCTAAGTAACTTCTATTTGGGATTAAAAAAATTTTCTAGAATCAAGTTATATAGTAGAGATTGGAGTGATAACAAATAAATGCTGAAATGCATGTATACATAAAAACTTGAATTTGAGACTTTATTTATGGGAAACAAATATTGGACTACTTAAGCCAATTATTGTTTATAAATAAATATATATTTTTTAAAAAGGACATGAATAATTTTCTTTAAATAAGTCCCAGATGAGTAATTACTGTTTATGTAAGAATATATTCCTTTTATCTTGGATAGAACATGTTAATCCATTTTATTTTTTATATTTATTATTTTATCCAAACTAATATATTAATCTAATGTTAAATAGAAGTATTTTTGGGAAATCATGTCACAATTTCTAGAATTAAATAATTTACTCAGCTTATTTAATCCGTATGAATTAATTAACTAGTTCTTACTTTCAATAATGAGTAATCTATAAGCTCCACATCTTTGATATAATTAAGACTATAGGAAAACCCATTTTATAGATATATATATATATATACTTTTTTAATTTTTAATTTGGTGCTTGCATGTTTTTTTCCTTAATTAAACACTCTAATTTACTTTATTAACACCGTTAGCTTTTGTAACTTTATTCTATTAGTACCGTTAGCCTGATACAAAAACTAATTATACTAATAGAGCAAAATTATAGTATTAATTAAAAGAGAAAAATACACAAATACTAAATTAAAAATTGAAAAAAACTATAGGTTGTTACAAAATGGTTTTCACTTTTACTATATGTGTAAATTTTATCAGAAGTTATGATTATTAATTTATTGTATATCCGATGACCTCTCATCTCCTTTTTTTTTTTTTGACCTCTCATTTCATTTATAGGATTAACCTTTCATTTAGATTATGACAATTTTGGCCAAAAAAAATTTTAGATTATGACAATCTTGTAACCTTAATATGGGTCAACTAAGTCGCCCCATATATAGTCAAGTAAACCAGCTTTTTAATTAAAATATTAAATTTTTTGGGGTCTACCACGTTTTTTTTTTTTTTTTACTTGATGGGGTCTACCACGTTAAACCTACCATCATATTTCATCTTTTTCACGTAGCCATGAAAGCTACACGAAACCAATTATAAATTAAATTCAACATTAAATTCCATCTGCATTATTTTCACAAATTTCTGCAAATTCTATGTTATATTGTGAACCAAAAGGCAAGATACAAAAGTCATATGAAAGTCGGCAAAAATCAAAAGTCATATGAAAAATATGTTGATCAAATAAATATCTAATTAAACACATAATTTGTTAAAAAATAAATTCAAATTTCATGTGATCATTATTTCTTATCTGATATATATGTCATCCAATACCCTATAAAGAATGAGATTTTTAAGATTTTCTTCACGACAAGGATAAATTAATAACTTGAAATCCAAGATCTAAAATTATAATCCTCTTATTCTTAATAGAAAAAACTACTTAATTAATTTAAATATATTAAAAAATTAAATAAAATACTTAATGCTAACGAACATGACATGACATCCCTAATATCCGTAATGACTAATATATGATACTTTAGTAGTAAAGACAAAGACTAAAGAGAGCTACTACCTAGTAATACATATGTAGTGACAGGAGGGAGTTGTACCTACAATCCAATGCACAAAGTCACAATTACAAATTACAAATAATTCTATAATTTATGTTTTAGATTTTATGTAATATTATCCATTCATTTCATATTATGAGTTAGTTTTTGGAGGGTTTAAATGTTTTAAAATATAAGATGTTTGCAGAAAAATAAGGTTTTGTTAATAGTATTATTCCAAAATTGCCATTAATCATTTTACTTTCCAAACAATCTTTCTCTCTCTCTCTCTGTTTATGTTAATTGAAAGGATATTTTTATAAGTTTATAAGTATTTTTCAAAAGAAAATTAAATTTTAAATTTTATTTAATGGGTGTAATTCTGTGAAGAATTGTCATCTGGGTGAAACTGCAATCTTCTCACCCGTCTTTTTGCAACTTCTGTATGAAATTGAAACTGATGCCTAAGTTGCCTTAATAGTTTTTTTTTCCATCCTTAAACAATATCAATATGGGGGCATATAAGAATAATTTGACTACTAGTCTCTTCATCTATTATAATCCCAATGGTGCCTTACAAAGGAATCAATATTTTATACACTAATTCAATTTTGTTTTGAGTCACTCGCTTTATAAAATTGGCGTTTGATTAATTTCTCATTCCCTATATTTTAGCAAGGGAATTTTCCTTAAAAAAAAGTTTAAATATATGAAATTCTACTCTAGTTAGCTAACAATTTAAAATGACAGGAAAAGAAGTGAGGCCTGACATTTTGAAAATGTTGTGAAATTACTTATATGTCTTTTTGTGATAAAAAATAATACTATTTTCGGTCCTAATTATAAGAGCTAGTTGACTAATTTGAACAGATTAAGAAAAGAAATTAAGTTAATTATTTGTGATAAATAGGTGTTGTCTTTCTTAAAATATCCTTACTAATCTAGTGTATTGGCTAGAACTACTATTATTAGAAGGACTACCTTAAAAAAAATGTATAAATATGATAGACAAAGTAGATTGGGATCTTATATTTATAACCAAAATAAAAATCAAATAAGATTTTATATTAAAAATCAGAGGTATTAATAAAATTTTCATTTCTAGTTCAATAATATTCACTGTCAATTTAACACTTATTACTTTTAGTTGACATCTTGT
The DNA here is from genome assembly GCF_004799145.2 of Neltuma alba. Lineage (NCBI taxonomy): Eukaryota > Viridiplantae > Streptophyta > Magnoliopsida > Fabales > Fabaceae > Neltuma > Neltuma alba. The sequence continues at coordinate 21,668 of NW_021633353.1, read as the reverse complement.
TAATTAACCAACTAAATAAATAATAAAAAAACTATGAAATTTGTGGTTTACAGCTCAATACTTGCCATTATTAATTTAACACTTATTATTTTTAGTTCTATTAATGTCATTTATGTCATATAAGGGCAAATAAATAATTTCACAATATTTTCAAAATGTCAGTTTAGACCTCATTTCCTTTCCTATCATTTTCAATTGTTAGCTGCATGAAATGGAATTTCATATATTTAAACTTCTTGTTTAGTCTAGTAAACTCATTTTATATAACTAAATTAAAAAGAAAGAGAAAACAATAGGAAGAAGATAAAGAAGTTATGAGTCATGAGGCTGAGCTTGAAGATGAGTGAAGTAATCAGGAGTAATACTCAGTGAAAAAAAAACCGGACCGAACCGGCCGGTTCAACCGGAAAACCGGTGAACCGGCCAGTAGTCCGGTCCGGTTAAAGCAATGAACCGGTCATAAAATGAACCGGCATCAACCCGGTCAAACCGGGATAAACCGGTGCAAACCGGCAAAAACCGGTATGAACCGATGATGAACCGGTTTGAATGATATTTTGCTATTTATCCTATTTTTTCTTATTCAACTCCTAATATTTTAGTTACTATATATTTAAATGAATTTTAATAATAATTTTGGTATTAATAATTATTAATTTTAGTTATTAAGAAATCATAAAGATCAAAATCCTTAATGTTATTGTATTTTGTTTTAATTACAATCAAATTATTGTTGTATTTCCTTACATTTTGTTATTAGTGATTATTAATATTGCTATACTTTGTTATTTTTAATTAAATTTTATCATTTTAATGTGACCGGTTTGATCCCGGTTTGACTCCGATCTGACCCATTAACCATTGAACCACTACCTCAACCGGTTTAGTGTCCGGTCCGGTTTTTTGTTCCTTGGTAATACTTACACGGGGGGCATATGTATCTTTGAACACCAAACAGCTTCACATTTGTGGTGTCCCTAAGCCCAACACGTCTCACTGTTTCGGACACAGACTTCGCACCAAACCCTTTCATCGGAAATAATTTACAAGATACCAGATTAGTATAACAAAATAATAATTTTATTATTTTATTAATATTCAGCACTATTATATTATTATTTGAACATTTTATAAATGAGTCATGAAACTTGTTTCTCACAACCGGCGGCAATTATTTAATCAACTCGGAAGTTTAAAACTAAAAAAACATTTGGGTAAAAACAAAATAATGGTTTTAAAAGTACTTTTACAGTACGAATTCGGAATGTTTAGACAGAAATAAAATCATAACTTTAAATATATTTTTATGTTATACGAAGTAAATATAAAAAAATTTGCCTCAATTTAAGGCATTTTTGGAGTTATCTAAACATCCTTAAAATAAATATGTGAAAAAATTTATCTTAATTTTTAAAAAAATATTTTTTAAAAGTACTTCTGTTTTACCAAACATCTCCAAAGTTTAGTGGATAAGACAATAACAGAGAGCACCAACTCTGGAAGTTCAATGCATATGTTTCACACTTTTACTTTCCACAATCCAACTTTTTTTTCTTCGTTTTTCTTTTCAAGTCAAAAATTTATGTCCCCATGGAAAGTTTGAAACAACAATTAGTGTTTTAGACGTCATTCTGACTTCTTCGCCCCACTAAATATTCTTCATGTTAAGTTTGCTAACAACCTTGTTTTTTTGTTAGTGATAAGAATGCCGGTGCGTCTTTTTTTTTTTTTCCCGGGGGGAAAGCTACACACACACGCGCGCGTAAATATGAGTAATTTCTTTTCAAGATCAATATATAAGTAATTTCGTTAGTGAGAGAATTATGTTTTTACCAAAACTTTTGAGTTAAATATATGTAATTTATTAATGTACTTTCATCCTTTGATTTAAACGATTAAGTGCTTCCAAAATTAAAAGAATTACGTATATAGTATTTAAAATTGAAGAGAATCACTACCTTTGGTCCTTAATATAAGAGCTAGTTGACTAATTTTAGTAGATTAAAAAAATTAGTGAAGTTAGTTATTTATAGTAAATATGTATTATTTTTCCTAAAATATCCTTGCTAATCAAGTATATTAGTTAGAACTACAATTATTACCAGGACTGTCTTGAAAAAAATAGATAAATATGAAAAATAAAATTGATTAGATTCTTATATTTAGAGATAAAATAAAAGTCAAATGAGCTTTTATATTAAGAACCGGAGGTGGCATATCAAAATGTGGATTTCCCAAATTCTAAGGTGAGCCAAGTTGTTTCTAACGTATATGTACGGTGCAAATTTATTTATCTCAGTTTTGAAGTTCAAAATTTCAATAATCAAAGTGTTTGTTTAAAATAAGGTATTGAAAACCATACTGATTGATAAATTGGCCAAGGCCAAGATCTGAAGGTCAGTGATTTATAAATCAGGGTCTATCTGGGATCAGACTAGACATAATTAAATTTAAGTAATATTTAAATAAAAATTTGATCTGCAAGTATACAGAACATTCATATATAGACAGCACATAATTCAACAAAACAAAGTTATTAAAGTATAAATATGATGGACTGCTGTTATTTTTCTAAAAGACTGGTTCATTAGGCTGGTCAAAAAGAAAGGACTGGTTCATTAGCTCATTGGTTTGACTTGGCCGATTTGGATTGGGTTTTAATTTCATGATTCAAAATAAAATAATCTATTATTACTTATTCATTACTTCTTGATATAATAATAAAAGAGTCATTGTTCAGATATTTTTAGCGTACGTCAGAATATTCTATGCTTGCCTATTTTTTTTAAAAAGAAAATTACGTAATACCGTACTTCGTACAAAAAGCATAATTATATGACGCAGACAAATTTCACATGTATTTACTGTCTCCTGTTCTAATTATGAGAGCTAGTTGACTATTAAAAAAATAAGTTAAGTTAGTTATCTGTGATAAACAGGTGTTGTCTTTCCTAAAATATCCTTGCTAATCAAATATATTGGCTAGAACTACCTTTATTAAAAGGACTATTTTAAAAAAAATGTATAAATATTAGAGACCAAGTGGATTGAAATCTTATATCTAGAACCAAAATAAAAATCAAACGAGGTCTTATATTAAAGACCAGAGGTAGTATTATCAATTTATTTGTGTAAAATTCACAATCTATTTTTTATAAAAATAAATTTCATGGAGGTTTACCAGAGCTAACACTTATTTTTATTGTTTTTAAAAAAGGAGGAATTATTTTTTGCAAAAATGGTAAGTTCCGTTCATGGTTAATTAAAATTAAGTAATTTAATATTAATATAAAGGAAATTATCAATTAATTAAATATTGATATAAAGAAATGTTTCAATCTAAATGACCAGAACAGTATTGCCCCTTTTTTAAAAAAAAAAAAAAAGAAAAAAGAAAGAAAGCAGAGGAACAGTATTGTTGGCTCCTTTTTGTCCAGCAATAGTTTGGGAATAATTATCATCGTGACAAAGAAAATACTCATAAGAAAAATGATTGCCTAAAAAAATCAACAAAGAGTAGATATCATATGACCATACATGTCTGAAGATGATCTCTGGCGGGCTAACTAAGTTTATAAGAACCTTTTTAAGGTTAATAACTGCATTAACAATTATTCCTCCTCTGTTTTTTTAATAAGATGCAAATAACCAAATTGCATATATTAAAAAGTTTGTTAAAATTTAAAAAAAAATTAATTAAAATTGATCAATAATAATAAATATGTAAAAATATAACTTTTTTTAAAAAGAAACTTTAGTTATAAAACATGTTGGTGGGACAGAGAACAAGTGGGAAAAAACATAATAAAGTATGAATATATGGCAAAAAGAGATGAAAGATACTACCTCCGGTCCTAATTATAAGAGCTAGTTGACTAATTTGAAGAGATTAAGAAAATGAGTTAAGTTAGTTATTTGTAATAAACAGGTGTTGTCTTTCCTAAAATATCCTTGCTAATCAAGTGTATTGACTAAGACTACAATCATTAGAAGGACTATTTTGGAAAAAAAATACATAAATATTAGAGACAAAGTGGATTGAGGTCTTCTATTTAGGATCAAAATAAAAGTCAAACAAGGTCATATATTAAAGACCAGAGGTAATATTATCAATTTATTTGTGTAAAATTCACAATCTATTTTTTATAAAAATAAATTTCATGGGGGTTTACCAGAGTTAACACTTATTTTTATTGTTTTAAAAAAAGGAGGAATTATTTTTTGCATAAAATGGTAAGTTCCGTTCATGGTTAATTAAAATTAAGTAATTTAATATTAATATAAAGGAAATTTTCAATTAATTAAATATTGATATAAAGAAATGTTTCAATCTAAATGACAAGAACAGCATTGCCAGTTTTTTTTTTTAAAAAAAAGCAGAGGAACAGTATTGTCAATTATTAAGTCCAAAATTTCAACGTGTAAGATCAACAAAAGAAAAATATATTTTTGATTAAGGAAAAAGCCTAAAGTGACATGTGTAAATGGTTTAGAGCATGAAGCGGATCCATTTCTTTCCCAAGTCAGTAAGACAAGAAGCAAAATAATTGCATCCTATAAAAAGTAGCTCCCAGCTCAACCAACACTAACTCAGTTCTTCCTCACCAGACTTTTCTTTCTTCTTCTTCTTCTCAGCCATGGCAGCAGAACAACAAGAACCAGAAGCTCTCCTTCACACTAAGCTTCAACCAACAACTCCTTCTTCCTCCTCCTCCTCCTCCTCAAGCACCACAGAAGCCATTAATAGACACCATGAAGCTCAAGAAGCTCACAAAGAAGAGAAGCTGAGGAAGAAGAAGACGACGACCAGTAAGAACGAAACGGACATGGACGGGAAGCACCCAACTTACAGAGGCGTACGTATGCGTCAGTGGGGGAAATGGGTTTCAGAAATCAGAGAACCCAGAAAGAAATCCAGAATATGGCTTGGCACTTTTCCTACTGCAGAAATGGCGGCTCGAGCTCACGACGTCGCTGCTCTCAACATTAAAGGAAGCTCTGCTTTCCTCAACTTCCCGGAGCTAGCCACCGTGCTTCCTCGTCCGGCCAGTAACTCCCCAAAGGACGTCCAAGCCGCGGCCGCCAAAGCAGCCGCCATCAATTACCACATAAACCCTCAAGCAGCCGAGGCCGAGTCAGACGTCATGCAAGCCGACGCTCCGCCACTGTCAAGTTCGTCGTTAACGGACGACGATGACACTTTCTTCAACCTTCCCGATATCTTAAATCACGGTGGCGCCGACGAGTTTCAATACTCCTCGCTGTGGCTCCTAGCCGGCGCCGATTACAGAGACCCAGGTTTCCGGCTCGAGGAGCCATTTCTGTGGGACTCCTAGTTTAATTTGTGTATAAAATGTGAATAAAGTAAGATACGAATAAAATTGTATTTTCTCTTACTACTTTATTTTCAAACATCTTGTCTATTAATTATTGTTTCACAAACTTCAAATTCTTTTTCTCTATGCAACAAAACATTAAATTCTGAGAATTAAAATTCATGCTACACACTCAAAACTTCTTTCTCCATCTCTCGTGTTAGATTAATATTATAATCTGCTTCTGGGTGTATGGTTATGGACTAATGGGAGTGAAGCTGAGTTTTTTTCAAAGCAAAAAAATAAAAAATTAATTTGAAGTATATATTTTTTAATGTTAATTGAAATATTTGGTTTCTGCTTTTAAATTAAGGTATGGAATAATCGGAGTAGGATGCCGGGAAATAGCAACTACTTTTACAACATTCATTGAATAATTAATTCCCGTGAATGTTAAGTTTGGAAGAAAGGTGATGTTCTACATGAAGCAACATGACGTGACAAATATTTTTGGGAGAATTGCAATTAGAACCTTAAATTCTATTGAATTTATATAATTAAGGACCTCATTATAAATTCCAATTTTACCATATCTTCTCCAAATCACCCCATTTACAGTGTTTCTGCATTTCTGACGCGTGTAGCTACAGCTGTGTGCCTTTTTTCTGGGGGCCCGGCTTACTTTTTTGAGAGGCATTTTTCTTTTTTCTTTTTTTTTTTGAAGTGAAAAAAGCATGAAAGGCATTTATTTATGCAAGATTAAAAAAGATAGTACATGAGGGTACCACGACACTGTTTATTTGGTTCCCTTTACTCTTCTCCTAAAATGAAAGAAAATCATCAAAAGTGATTTCTAGTATTAAAAAAATATGTAAGTAAAAAAATCTTATATTTTTACACAGTAAAAAAGTTTTTAATAATTTGTCACCAAATGTTAGTCCAATTGATAAAAAATGGACTTATAACCAATAAGGTTATGAGTTAAATCTAATTATCAATATAAAGATTTTGTTGCTAGTAGTCTTTTGAAGTCTAATTCACCTAAATTTTTCATGATAAAAAAGTGTTAAATAATTTGATTGAACAATACTTAAAGTAGAAGAAAACAAGATCAATAAGTTGAATAGAACTTTTTATAAATAAAAGTTTAAATGAGATCAATCCAATTTTTATGGTTGTAAAGTTTTTTTTTAATAGATCCTTGGATTACTAAGATCCTAATAACAATAACATTAAGATTTAAACCCATATTTATATGATCAGAATTTTAATTCAACTTGTTATCATGCTTGGCTGTCGAATTTTTTTAAAGAAATAAATAATACTTAATAAATTATGAAGATTATGTTTTATTACTGATGTAATTTATATTTTTTAACAAAAGATTAAGTGATTTGCTTTTAAGTTATAACGGACTCAAATCTGAAATTTATATTAATATTACTTAGTTGCCGAAAAATACCAGTATTGTTTATTTGTTTTTTAAAAGCACAAAATTACAGTTGTGCTTATTTAATGAAAGGACCGGGGTATTCATGGTGAATGACTGACTTGTCCAGGCTTCTTGAACGAGAAGATATTAATGTAATACTACTACTCCCTCCGTTCCTTATTATAAGAGACGAATAACCGAATTACGTTAATCAAAAAAACAGTTAAAATTAGTTAAGAACAATTAATGTGTAAAAAGTATAATCTTTTTTCCAAAAATGCCCTCATTAATAAGGAAAGAGAGCATGAGAGAGAACAATTAAATTATTAAAAGAAAGAGAAGTGGGAAGGAGAGAGAGTGTGAGTTGGAGACAATAAATATGGGTAAAATAGGAAATCAACACAAAAAAGTAGAGACAACTTTTAAGTGTCTCTTATATATAGGAACAAGCCATAAGCATCAAATGTCTCTTATAATAAGGAACGGAGGGAGTATTATTTACTACTCCTCCTCTCTTAAATATAAAATCTTTATATTAGTGTGTATAAGAGTCTTATATTTAGGATCGGAAGAGTATATTTTCTCAGACATTGCTATATAGTTTGATTTGATTTATATTTTGAAAAATACCATATGCTTTAATTTTGAATTGTGGTTTCTTTGGGACCAGTAAATTGAAGTTTATTTGAAAATTACTAGTACATTTTTCAAGAGAATTGCATGTGCATCAGAGTGAAATTAATGGAAATGATAATGAAAGTACCTATAAAAATAATGAAATAATAAATATGATAATAGAAACTATTACTAAACCATTTTTCTCTTAAAAAAATATAAACGAATGGTTATTTGCCAGCCATTTGTTTTTGGAGACCAAAAAAAAAAAAAACGGGTGGTTGCTTCTAATCCAGTCGCAAAGATATTTGTGTACTGAAATATCTTTTTGCAGAATGTACATGCGAGTAATTTTTGTCCATAATTTTTATATAAAGTAACTCATATTTAGCTTGAGCACCAACTTTTTCATAAGACTATTGTCATGTACCTACAAAGAATCTTTGAGAAATACTTTTAAAAAATTGAATATATATTTAGCTTGTTTTAGGGGTGTCTAGACACCATAAAAGAAGTACTTTTTCATAAATTGAGATAAATTCCTCTACATATTTACTTCGTATATCGTAAAAACACTTATAAAACTATGGTTTTGATTATATCCAAATACCTTTTTACTTTCGTAAAGCTTACAATGAAAATATAACAAAGTATATAATTCTCTATATATTATCAAATTTTTCAACACAGTAATTTTTTATTCATGATAATCATATTCAACAATTACACCTCCGATCTTTAATATAAGACCCAATTAACTGATTTGAATATATTAAGAATGTTAGTTATTTTAGTTAGTATGATATTGTTTTCTAAAATACCCTAATATCTTCCTAATTCTCTTCCTCCTCCTTCTACTTGATTATTGTTGATCAAGTATTAATATTTGGAAAAAAATTGATAAACATATGAAATAGATTTTACATATAGGACTCATATCAACTATTTAATTAGATCCCACATAATTAAAACTTTTATACAGTCTTATCCTAAAATTTATTGAGGATATGACTCATGTATCAACTGTGTAACTTTCTAAATATTTATATTAATATTTTAATATTATTTCAAAAATAGAAATTAAATTATGAAATAAATAAAATTATAAGGAATAAGTATTGAAAACTTATTTTCTTTTAATTTAATATTGACTATCTACGAATAGGTGTTTGGTAATAATGGCATGTAAATTTTTTTTTTTTATAAATAAAAGATTGTGGATTCGATTTTATTTGTAACTCTAAACTTTGTTTAACTAATCGTCAAAAGACTTTTTTTTTTAAAGGATTAAAAAAAGAAAAGAAAAGAAGACGAAGGACCACGTGAAGAAAGAGTTGTGCGGTTCTTGCGTAGGCGTGAACGGGTGGAAGCGGTCCTTTCTTGGGTTGAATGGTCCACCCCTTTTCCCATTTTCATTATTATATCCTCCACTTCAGGAAAATAAATAAAAACATATATTTTCTGTCTATTATTTTAATCTGCTTGATGTTTGAGGGAAAAAAATCACATTGTCCTAACCAATAAGGCCACGCTTGGTAGGAGGGATTGAGGGGGAGGGAATGGGATTGGGGGAGGGCTTGGGTGATTTTGTGATATTTGGTAAGAGGGATTAAAGATTACTAGGATTGAGCAATGCCACATTTGTCGCATTATACAATCCCACCTTCCCCCTGGAAATGTCATTTAATTCTGGGATTAAAATGTATAAAAGACAAAAATACTCATGTTACAATAATGTTAAGACAAAATTTATATTTTGTTACAAACTTTAAATATTTTATTTCAGATAGGAATATTTTGTTACAGACTTAAAATATTTTGTTTCAAACAGGAATATTTTGATGACTGTTTGAAATAAGATACTTTGATAATTGTCATTTGCTTCTTATCTTTCGATCTTACATATTATTAATTTCAAAATGTATTACTAAATTTTAAGAAAATTATAATTTTAAGGACCTAGGATAACTTTTTCTAATAAAAATTTTATAATTTTAAGGAATGATTAATAATTCTTTGGGATAAATTTTAAGGAAGTATTGATTTTTTTTATTACTTTTATATATATATAAATTTGTTGGGATATGGTAGAAAGCCATTTCTAATTTTTAAAATATTTAATCTATTATTTATTGTAAAATGAGTCAAATTTTAATTTATTTATTTTTAAAACAATATATATGATCAAGCGGTTTTCTTCTTATTAAAAGAGGAGAGTATAAGGTTGGAGTCCCAAGCCCTAAAATACCAAGGGGTATTACAGTCTTTTAAGTTTATATATCTTATTATGAATAAAATAAATTTATGTATTTCTTCCACATATTACCTCCTATCAAACATAAAATAAAAACCTCATTCCCAATCCTATTATCATTTCCATTCCATTAAAAATCAATCGCTCCTACCAAACATGGCCTAAACTTGTAATTTAAACCTCGTTCATGGGTTTAGCAGGTAAAAGGATTAGACACGCTCACTGAGAGAGCGGGTTTGACCCTGAAGCACGTCGCGATGCTGGAGAAGTATCTTCAAAGTTGAGACTTCAGCTCATAACGTGGTGATCCCTCACATGGAACTCTTCACATCCTAGTTGCTACGGTGCTGGGTATGATTGAGGTCAAAGGTTAGTTGCTCTGTCCTTGGATTGTGAGTAAACCCAATCCTTTCCATAAAATTTGGTCAAAAAAAAAAACGCGTAATTCAACTGATATAGATATCAGATTAAAATAAATTATAAATCTCACAATTTAAAAAGAGTTTATAGAATTATTTACAAATTAGTCGCTTATAAACGATATAATTAAATGAAATCATTATATACACTTGGTAAAGGGAAAAAATGTCGTATAAAATAAAAATTATGATAAATGATATAACTATTTTTTTTTGTAAATTGGCAGCGTGTTTTTTTTTTATACACCAGAAATGCAGAATATGTGAAGGGAATTATTGAAAGCAGTGGACCATTTTCACTGTTTCGTGTTCCAGCATTGAAGAAGCCAGAAGAAAGGTGCCAATACTCTTCTTTCATCAATGAATGAATGGTCCAGATTAATTATTGCATTTCTCACGTCCCTCAATGTTAGTTATGGCTTTTAGGGTGTTGGCCAAAAAAAAAAAGGTTATGACTTTTAGGGTTTCTCTCTCAAGTTTTGATCTTCAAACATCCTTTGAATTTAAAGAAGGGAGGAAGAGGGTGTTAAAAAACTACCTTCTACTAATTCTATTTATAAGTTACTTTTAATAAATTCTATAAATTCTGTTTTAAAATTTGACAATTTTTTAACTTTATTACTAATTTATATATACATGTTATAACAAAATAACAATATACACAATAATAAATAAAGGATAAAATAATAATAGTAAATTAATGTTAAAAATATAATTTTATGATGTATATAAATAGAACCAAAAAAATCTATGATATTACTATTTTTTATACACAATAATTGAATTTATTTTTTAAAAAAATAACACATTTTTTATGTATTGTGTGGAATTTAAATGACTTCTTAATAATGTGACTTATTCCAAATTTTATCGTATATGGTGTGCCTTTTTATATGACTATTTGACTAAAATTTGAGTATTATCAGGTTTAATTAGGAGTAATTTTTCTAAAAGTGTTTTCTAGATTCATTCAAATTTAAATTTGAAGTTGTCAAGAAATAAAAAGGACTCAAATTTGAGAAGTCATGCTTAATCGGCTAAAATCCCTTTCATTGGGAACCCCTGTTGGCTTTGTATATGTTGCATTAATTAAGAAGTAACCACGATATAAGTGATCTTTTTTTTTTTTTTGCCAAGGATATTAAGTTACTCCTCTGGTCTTATTTATAAAACACTTTCAGCATGTTTCACACAGACCAAGAAAAACCTTAAACTTGATTAACTCTCATTTAAAATTTAATAACTTTTCAACTTGATCCTTATTTAATATACATTATCTTTCATATAAATAAAGTCAACACAATAATAAATAAGGGATAAAATTGTACATTCATACAAAAAATTTCTCTCAGTGTCCTATAAATAAGATCAAAAAATACTTTCTTTCTCTGTCTTATAAATAGGACCAGAGGAGTATAACTGAAATAAACTTTTACACACATGTCGCTTGAATATTTTTTTAAAAAAATATTGTAAGAAAAAGATATACTACCTCAATTTCATTTTAACTGCTACTTTTAAATATCTTTTCTAAGGAATCAAATGATTAATACTAATCAACAATTAATAACAAAAACAGAGTGAATATTCTGCAAAAGTATGTTTCCTATATCTATAAGATATAGGGATAAATAGTACATATTAAATACTCCTCCTGTCCTTAATGTAAGACCCATTTAACTAATTTGATTAGATTAAGGAAGTTAGGTAAGTTAGTTAATTATAAGAAATGTGACACATTTTTCCTAAAACACCATAATCATCTTTCTTAATACCTCCTCTCCCTCTTCTACTTGGTTATGGTTGAGGAGTATCCATAGGGGTAATTTAGAGAAAATTGATAAATATAAGAAATGGGTCCTATATTTAGGACCAAAACCAACTCAACAATTGGGTCCTATATTAAGGACCGGAGGAGTATTAATTGTAGTATAAAGGAGGTGGTGAAATTAAAAGTAAGCTAAATAATCAACTATAACAACAATAACAATATGCCCCATCTTACTAGGTCGGGTCAGTTATATGAATCACATGACGATATTATACTCTATCAACAACCAAGTCAAATACTACCTTCGGTCTTTAATATAACATTTTGTTAATTAATTTCAGTAGATCAAGCAAATTAATTATGTTAGCTATTTGTCATAAATAGATATTATTTTTCCTAATATTTTTGTTAATCAAGTGTATTGGTTAGAATCATCATCATTACAAGGACTATCTTGAAAATAAATAAATAAATATAAAAGATAAAGTAGATTGGAGTTTTATATTTATGACTAAAATAAAAATTAGACAAACTCTTATATAAAAGACAGGAGGTAATAATAAATTATAACAGATTAAAAAAAAAATCTTCAATCACAGAACTAATGGACAAGTAATGAAGGTATTGATTGAGCTTTGGCTGCGAGCAAATGTTGGTACGAGACAAAACAAAGAATGACCCACAAAAAAAGAACCTAATTTGATGTGATGAGTGGCTTTGCATTATTGGAAGTATATTAAAATGGCAGCTCATCACCACCAACACTGCCCCTTTCCCTTTTCATTTCCGTCTTATACTACTATTCACTGCCCCTTTCATTTCAATGTAGCTTTAATTTCCTGGATTTTGACGTTAATAATCACGAGAAATACAAGGGCAGCTTTTCAGGGGGCATGTTAGAAATTAGAATACCAAAGGAAAAACTACGAGCCGCAATATATTAGGAAATTAGGGCCTATATATGTGGAGGCTTTACGTACCGCGGCTATATTATTTATATATATATATTTATATTTGAGTGTGCAGGTTAATATAATTTTTTGTCTTTTAATTCTTGTTTTGATTTTAGTTTTTCAAGTTTCAAGTTATAGATTTTTGGTCACTTAAGTTTTTTATAATTTAAAACATTAATCCTTATGATCTAATAAAAATCCAGACCACTTGTCTCTCAAGGGATTAAAAGTGAAATAAAGAGGTCAAAAATTATATTAACTCTGTATATATACACTCTACTTACTAAAAATCAAATATGTAGTTATGGCTAATTCTATCCTAAAAGGTCAGCAATTCAATTGAAAAAGGGAGGTTATAAAATTTTATTAAAGAGAAGATAAAAGAGTAAAAATATTAATTAGAAGCTTTAATTCCATTTTTTTCAATTTTTTAAAATTGAATTTATTAAATTTTTTCTCTCTTTCCATCCCATCTATTTCTTTTGCTTTTTTTTTTTGGGGCAACACTCATTCCTTCTCTTTCCCTAGTACCCCGAATAGTAGACCATTAGACCGAAAAGAAAAATAGATTTTTTTGTGAGGCCTCTTCTTGCTTTCGAATTTACAAATTTATAATTCAAGTTATAAAATTATAATTAACACTAATATTGGCTCATAATTTTAAAATTATCATCTAAATGAATCTTAATAAAAATGTTTCGTACAAGTTGAGTTATAAGATCTAACATCCAACTTATACACTGACCAAGGCAGGCACCAAGTAAGAATGAAATCTGGATAGTCTAAATTTATTTAATATTAATAATCATTACTTTTCTAGTCTTATTTGTATACTTTAAATTTAGAGAGGGATGTGGTCTATTTTATGAGCATCAGTTTAGAATTTGTCCTAACATTTAAATTTTTTTATTTTGTCATTAATTATTTATTTCTTTCCTTTATCATACTCTCCTTATCACATTTTCTCACCCATTATCTTTCATCCTTTTTCTTATTTATTATAAACATATTTGAAATCAAAACTATATTTCTAACTTATTATTACTTTTAACTAATTTTAGCTAGCAATTCGTTATAATAAAAACAGAATAAAGTATATTTTTATATTTTATTTTGAATCAAGAGATCACATAATGATCCTATTATCCGTCATATGATAACTGACATATTAAACAAATATCTTAATATAAAATAAAATAATTAAATCTAAATATCTGGACGGTATAAATGAAACACGGATGTCGCCTAAAATCTCAAAAGCATAGTTGATCACGTTAAAAAAATTATATAAAAAAAAATTGGTTAGTTAAGGGGGAAAATATCATTGAGAATGAAGTCCAGTAAATCATAAATGATGAGACTTGTGGGGCCCATCAGAAGGGAATGAAGTCAAAAACAACAATAATAGAGTTTTGGCATTGAGCGGCTTTCATCTTCCGTCCTTGCCAGTTGCCATCCTCATCCTCTTCTCTTCCTCTGTCTAAAGCTACATGGTTTTGTGTGTAAATAAGGCTGATCCTCTCTTTCTTTTTAAAACTAATATCTGTTACTCCTCCGAAATATTTTTTTAATAGTATCTAATATCTAAAACTAATTTTTAGTATATTTAATATCTTAAAATATTTTTTCAGTAACACCGAGTGTCTAGCAAGCTGAACCTGCAGTATTTTTTTTAGTGACACAAAGTATTCTAAGCTAATTTTGGTATTGGATGTTATTATTAGAAAAATAATATAAGGTACTGAATGCATTAAAAATTAATCTAGGATATTGGATGCTATTGAAAAAATGATTCAAAATGCAGCACGCTAGATACTGGGCACTACTAAAAAACAATTTTGGGTGCTAGCTTCATTAAAAATTATTTTAAGATACTAGATATATTAAAAATTAGTTTAAGATACTGGGTGCTGAAAAAAAATTCCCAATACATCTTGCTCTATACTGAGTATTACCAAAAACTATTTTTAAAGTGCCAGATATGTTACAAATTATTATTTTTTTGGCAGAATATATTAAAAATTATTTTAATAATGAAGAATACTTTACATTAAAAAATGTTCGTTTGAAAATTAAAAAAAAAAAAAAAAAAGAATCAGCATCTACTTTCACATTCAAAGCTGCATAGTTTTGGCAGAGAAGGAAAAGAGGATGGTAAAAGCAGAGGAGAGCCGGTTCCCGTGGAATGTAAAGGAAACCATCACAAAGGAGCCATCTAATATGCTTTTTAAGCATTCCCTGTAAGCCTCCACGTCACCAAGGGTACTCCCTTCATTTTCATTTCTGCCCAGATAACCCAAACGCTGTGTGACGTCATTGCTACCTTCCAATAATTTGTCTGCAATTATTTAACTTGGGCTTTTATGTATCATGCATGCACCCACACAAAATATGGAATCAGATTCTCTCCACTACCCTTCCCATCCTCTTCCCCTCCACTACCATCTTTTTCTCTTCACAACTATTGGATCAAAACTCTAATGGTCCAGATTTAATATTTTATAACATTTTATAAAGATAAATATTATGATAAAAAATAGATAAATAAATTTAAACTGTTAAAATCTAATCTGAACAGTTCATAACTACATACTGTTATTATAGAGCAAATTTTTTTAATTTTTTATTACAATTGTAAACTGTTCAGACCAGATTTTAACAGTTTAAATTTATTTATTTATTTTTTAATAATATTATTTTTATAAGATGTTAAATCTGGACCATTGGAATTTTAATCCAATGGTTGTGAAGAGAAAAGAAGGGTAGTGGAGGGGAAGAGGATGAGAAGGAAGTGGGGAGAATCCAAGTCCATTCATAAACTCTGTGTGGTTGTTTTAATGCGCTTGAAAAATATATTTCTATATATATTCTAGGTTTCATAAGAATTTGGGACAAGTTTGAACAAAATTGAACTTGTATATATATACAGTTTTTTAAGTATGGAGAAGAATTAAAATATATTATGGTGATCCTATTTATAAGTTATTTTTAATATGTTTTATTAAAATAAAAAACTTACACCTCATTAGCTCTATTTTAAACTTTGACAATTTTTCAACTTTGTTCGTATTTCATATATATTTTCGGAATAATTACAATGAAGTTCTACGCAAAGAAAATAACAACTAGCAAGTCTTAATGACAAGTGAACAGTTGTTATTTCTTATACCAGAGCTTGTCATTATAAATTGTTTTGTTGTTATTAAGACTTTAATATTCATTTCTTAGAACTCCATAGCAGTTGTCCTTACACTTTTTAAGAAATTAATTATTCATATAATAATAAATAATAAATAAAATAATACTGCAATATTCATATCAAAAATTTTAATAGAGTAACTTGTAAAATATGATGATGAAAAAAATTCTCCCTATCTTATAAATAAGAACAAAAGAGTAATCCATAAGGCCCACCTACTTTTGTCATTTGCTTATTTTACGGAATGGGCCGGGTTTGTTTGGAATCACTTCTCAATTTTTTAACCGTAATTTACAGAATATGAGACAAGTATGTGAGGTAAGTTTTATCTTGAATTATATAAAACGTGTTTATAAGTATAATAAGAATTATTAGAGTTTGGACATTTGGACCCTTGATATCTTGATTTAATGTTTATACACTTCTATTTTCATTGAACTAAAATTTTTTTAACCCAAATGATTTTTAAACAATATCCACTTTTAAGGGTATTCTGGTCCAAGACATGTAACTAAACATTATCGATGATTAGGGTAGATGCAAACTGAATCTTGAAAATTAAAAGAGAGGGGTCTGCTATCTAATTATTGATCTTAAAGGAAATTCATACAGATTTTAAAAACAGAAGGAAATTTTTACAATTAAGATCATGTCAAAAGAGAAGTAAGTGTATTTTACTCTAATTTATATTTATATGCTTTAAATTACTGATTTGATATTTTAAATATTAAAAAAGGAAAAAAAATTAGCAAGCTTATGAGCCCATATGTTAAGAATTGAGAATAGTTAATTTTGGTTTTTTGACATGGACAATTTAAAACCCTTTTTTTTTCTTTCAATAGAAGAGGAACCCGCACACTTTTCATTCACACCCACCTCTAATTGAATGTAAAACTTATAACCTCCTCTGTGAAAAGAGATATGAGATCCTAATTGAATTATAAGTTTTTTTTTTGCTTTAATTTCAATTATAATCGTGCATGGAAAAGCCCGTTGACCCTATAATCACATTTTACACTATATAAATAAAACATTCAAATTAATTAAAAAAATTATTAAACTAAAGAAACGTTTGCCACCAATGATGATTCGATTTGGGGCTTTTGGGAGTACTTGTTTACTTTGTTTTGTTAATACACAGACAAACAACCATCATTTAAGATTTATTTTTTTTTTCAAAAAAATTCGTAATTTGTACTTTTGAATTTTTATTACTTGCTCTCTTCAATATTTTAAAACTAACACTTCACAATATTTTTTTTTGTCATATAAAATAACTAACTAATAATCTCCTCTCCTTCTTCTTGTCTTTAACCGTGTCCTACAGTGGTGACGTATAAAATTAAAAGAAAAAGTGATCATAAAGTGTCTGTTGAATTTTAAAATGATCAATAGGTGATTTAATTATTCTTATAAAACTATTAACTATTCATCTAAAGGTTTTGACATGTCAAAATTATCTTTTTATCATTTTGAAATTTAATATGTATTTTTTATCATTTTCTTGAATTTAGAATTCCTAATAAAATAGAAGGGAATTTTTCAAGAAAAAACAAAAGAATGTAGATAAATTTTGTGTGAATAAAAATGAAAGAAGAAGACCTGACACGGGCATGTTTTGTGGACTTGGATTCTCTCCACTTCCTTCTCATCCTCTTCCCCTCTACTACCCTTCTTTTCTCTTCACAACTATTGGATTAAAATTCCAATGGTCCAGATTTAACATCTTATAAAAATAATTATTAAAAAAAAATAAATAAATTTAAACTGTTAAAATCTGGTATGAACAGTTTACAATTGTAATAAAAAAATTAAAAAAAATTTGCTCTATAATAACAGTATGTAGTTATGAACTGTTCAGATTAGATTTTAACAGTTTAAATTTATTTATCTATTTTTTATCATAATATTTATCTTTATAAAATGTTATAAAATATTAAATTTGGACCATTGGAGTTTTGATCCAATGGTTGTGAAGAAAAAAAGATGATAGTGGAGGGGAAGAGGATGGGAAGGATAGTGGAGAGAATCTGATTCCTTTGTGAATAGGGCTTTAATTTTCTTCATCATTTTGGGGATACAAAAGCTGTGGTTGAAGGTACAAACATTAAAAGGGACGGCGATGTTAAGTCAACTTATGTACCCTGCACATAACTCAACATCAATGTTTGTATAACTATCTATTTCCAACGTTTTTTTTTATGTGACTAGTCCTTTTTATCAAATTTATTATTCTTCTACCTGACCTACTACCAACCTTCTAAATAATTTCTAAAATTGTATTTACAAGAGGGATGACGAACAAATAATTTAATATTAAGTGTATTATATTGATTTTTAAGTAATATTAATCTAAAATATATTGCCTGAGTATTTATATATGAGCGATGAAATTATATGATCATTACATATCATGTTTGTACAAAATGCTCATAAAATATAATAATTTTACATAAAATAATATACCATATTATCGAATTTATCATTGAATTTTGTTGACATTCGTTTATTATTTGAGCACAAAGTTAAAAAAAAAAAGCTTTATTGTGAATAAACAATGAAAACTTGTCAATTATTAAATGGCACTTGTTAATTTCTAAAGTTATCTTGTGAGTGAATAACAATAAAAGTCTATTAAAGAATTTTAAAGGGAAATTTGCTAAAAAAAAAACTCCTCTTTAAAAATTTACATAGTTAAAAATACCTAAACTTGAGCATGTGCAACTATGATCCGTGGGTGTAACTTTTCTTCTACTATATGCAATATATTAATACAAAAGTCATTTGCATGCAGTAAAAAATATATTGCCCACAGCGAAAAAAAGAAAGAAAGAAGAGAGGTGGCTTTAAAATAATAGGAGCAATGTGGTAAAATACCTAAATTCACAAATCTCTAATAAATTCATGGGCCAATTAAGAATTTATTAAATTTATCAACCTGATTTGGACTTTTCCTATCTCAGATGACTTTCAATAAAATTTAAAATTTTCCCAATTCAAAATCATTACCAGATTATTCTGAAGTTTCACCTCCTCCAATTGTAATTTTGTTTAAAATACCTTTACCGAAAAAGGAAGAATGATATAGAAGAACCATTCAAGTATGCATATGATAAAATAATCCCATGTAATGGCTTAATATTAGTAAAGTCTCAACGGATTTTAATAAAATTAAAATTTCGAGCACATTATTAGTCACTTAGCATTTATATGTTTGGCAAAAAGAGGAAACTTTATTTGTAATTGTTGGGGCTTAATGGGTCATTTAAACTAATTTATTAATATCAAAAAATCGTTTTTGATTCATTAAATTTGTTTCAAATTAAATTTTTTTCCTCAACTTTACCCGTATTAAAGGAGATTGTAAAGAAGAGGGAAAAAAACATAAAGAGTTATATTTAAGCATTTAGTATAAGAATAAAATTAACAGATAAGCATTAATTACTCTCCAAGTGGCTTATATTTTGGATCAAATCATTTTTTTAGAAGTCACTTATACATTGTGGACCGGAAGAAGTATTAATTTTCCATAGGATACTCATTTATAAGTTTTTGGGTTTTTTTTTTTTATATCAGTTTTTGGGTATTTTTTTTTGTAAGTTTTGGTTAATTAACTGTTAAAATAACACGTTTAATAGGGGGTAACATCGCATCATTTCTAATATTTCAGGGGCAACATTAAAAGTGAATTGTAAGATATTAATAATGTGTGATTAAGAGAATAGATAGTTCAAAAGGAAAAACAAAAGATGGGCTAGCATGAACACCATGAAATTGAACCTGCCACCCCCTAGTTATAATTTTTTTGTTTGTTTGTATCATTAGGTTACAGAGTCATTAACTAGAAGATATTTTTAAAAGAGAGGTACTTCCTACTTGACAATTAATAAAAATATTTTTTAAAAAAATTATAAATTTGCAAGATAAATTGAATTCCATACTACCAGGACATAGTACGTAGACAGACTTGCAAGGGAAGCTTGGAAGCCCACAATAATTGCATACCACCACGTGATTTGGATCCTGTACTGACGCATACAACTGGAAAATTGTGCACACAGCATGTTCGATAAAATAACTCACTGGCGGACCAGCCTAGTACCGTACTCATACCCGCGTCCTTTTCCCCCCTCCTTCTAACGAGGGTTTTAAACCGTGTTCCGGCAATTTCGACGAGTAAATGCGTGTTTGGATCAACGTTTTCAACAACGTGCATTGAAATGACGCAAAGCCACGTCATTGGCAGATAAATGCTCAAACAAATATGTGGGCGAGCATTTTTGTAAATCAGCTTTTGGGGAAAAAGATAGGGTGTGTTTAGATTAGCGGTGGAGAAGTAACTTTTTTTTTTCAATCTGATTTTTATAGAAGTCAGATTGGATAAAAGCAACTTCTTTGAGCTTATTGTATAAGTCCGTTTCAGTGACAGAAGTCAGATTGCAAAAATGTGATTCCAAACACATCCCAAATCAAAAAAGCTCCTTTTGCCGGTATAGAAGTCAGTTTGAAGGTTCAGATGTGATTCCAAACACACCCATAACCCAACGCTAAAGTTAATTTTGCGAGCTTTTGCCATCACAAACATGGAGAGAGAAAAGATTGTAATGAAAAAAGACAAAATTACTCTTAACAAGCCAATAATTTAATACTACATATTTTTAATATAAGAATTAGATAACTAATTTAAAGATATTAATAAAATTAATTAAGTTAGTTATTTTTAATAAATTGATGTTGTCTTGTCTAAAATATTCTTGTTAATCATGTACATTAAAACAACTGATTAATAAAAACTCTTTAATATATATAATCATTATAGGGATTATTTGGGAACAAAATAAATAAATACTAGAGACAAAATAGATTGAAATCCTATATTTAGTATATTCAAATTTTCTCAATAATATATTAACTATTTTTATAATTTTAATTTTAATATTTTTTAAATTATCACATTATATACATAATTAGTTAATGAAATTTATGTCTTTTTTAGTAATTTATATATAAAGTTGCTTTCTACACTTCCTCCAAACAAGTTTAAGTTTGTCAAATTGGCTTTCCTACAAATGTCAATCCAAACATAAATTACGTTATACTAACTAATTTTTATCTAATTCACGTTTGTAAAAATCAGATGAAATAAAAATCAATTTGCTACCATCAATCCAAACACACCTTAAAACAAAAAGGCTAACGGAGGCATGTTCCCCCACTCATCATGAGAATTCTCATTTCCCTTCCAAGAGTTCCCCACAAACACCAATTTTCTACGGCTTCTCTGTTTGGCGCGCGTGTGTATTTATATCTATGCAAGCGTATCCATCTCTGTATTAATTATATACTTCCAAAAATTTGCGTTAAATGTTAGGATTAATGTTAGCAAAAATGATTTTTATCCTAAACTCCGAACTGACTTTTGCACATTGAAGTGTTAATTTAATACTACTTTCAATCCTAATTATAAAAGCTAGTTGACTAATTTAAGGAGATTAAGGAAATAAGTTAAGTTATTATTTGTTATAAATAGATGTTGTCTTTCCTAAAATATCCTTACTAAACAAGTGTCTTAGTTAAAACTATCATTGTTTTAAAAACTATCTAGATAAAAATATATAAATATGAGAGATAAAATAGATTGAGGTTTTATATTTAAGATCAAAATAAAAGTCAAATAAGATCTTTTATAAAAAAACCGGAAATAGTATAT
>NW_021633352.1:0-40047 GCF_004799145.2 Neltuma alba | reverse complement strand
ACAATATAACCTTGAAAATTAACACATTTCATTTCATAGCTAAAAACATTTAATTCTAAATTAACAACTTTTGTTTCCATGAGACGCTGTAATAAGTCTTTAAATAAAATTCTATCAAAATACAATCTTGAAAGTTAACACGTTCCATTTTATGATTAACATGTTTCAATTCTAAATTATAATTTTTCTAGCAAAATGAAATTATAGGGATTAAATATTTAAACTACCCTAATATAATATCAGATTATATATCAATTTATAGATTAAATATTTGTTTTTGTGAGAAAATATTGTAAATGAGATAAAATAATTATAAATTCTATATTTGTCACCAAATTTAACCATCATCTGGTTCCTATATCAGGCATCAGGGAGTGCTTCGCTCGCTCAAAACTATAAGGAATTTTCTGTTTTCCTCTATTTATTCCTTGTGGTTTTTTAAGGAGAGAATTAAGGATTTTTTCTCTAAAATGTTCTCAATTAAAAATACTATCTTATACTACATTTGATAAGAGCTAGTTACTAATTTGAGTATACTAAGGAATTAGTTTAAATTAGTTATTTGTAATAAATACTACCTTCGGTCCTAATTATGTAGTATTATGACATTAAATAAATTAAATTGGGTCTTATGCTTACAAACAAATTAAATTTTCAAGTAACTCTGCAGTATTATGACACTAAATAAAAAGGTAAAAAAATAAAATTAAAAAACTAATTTCACATAATATAGATGTTGATAGTCTTTTTTAATATTATAATTTATTTAGACCCGAACCCGAAAAAAAGAATATATTATCAAAATTTGTTAATTTAATTATTTATTAAAATGTTTATAGATGTGTACAATGAAAATGGGAGTAATTTTTTTTAAAAAATAATTGTTGGAGATAAAGAATATTAATATATTATCTAGGATTAAAATAAATTCTTAATAAGTAACCCTCGTATTTAGAATGATGAAGAATTTTAAACACTTAATTCAAACGTGAATAAGCTGATTGCTTAATGTATAAAAGAACTTATTACGTCACGAGAAAATAAGGAGCGTTTATTCTTTCTTTTCGTGTCGGGACTTGGTATTTTAACACCTTACCTTACTAAGAATACAATTAGCCTAATTATAAAGGAAAAATAACCATAATAGCAACCTTTTGGGACAATTTTTTTTTCCCCCGACAGATTTGGGAAGAATCCCCATTGATTGGAATGCAGGTTAAACATGTCATCTAGCCACAAAGAGGCTCAAATAAGACTTATAATATGGTTATTAAGTGTAAATAATTTGTAAAGATTTTAGGTATTTATGACTTTTCATGAATATACCTATGAATTTTAATATAGGAGAAGACTTATGTATAAGTAGATTTATTTTTAATCAAATTTGTACAAGTGGATTTTTAAAGTTTTCAAAAAATAAAATATATTAACAACAGTTAGTTAGAGGGTAAATCATGGATAGAATAATGCCAATGTCTTTAATTTGAATGGAAACAAGTACATTAGGTATATAAACTTATAAGTATGTAAGTTTTTTCCCCCCCTTTTAAGATGATGTCTATTGCCCAACATATTAGTATGTGATAAAAAAAAATAGAGCATTTTAAATACTATTCAAAATTTCGAGTATAACTTTATATTAGGTTCAGTTAGTTGAATATTTTTGAAAATGTTATTTGCATTTGATTTTTTTATTGATATTAGAAAACTGATGATTTTAAATATCATTCTTTTCACAGAGATGTGGGATAGGATCCATAAAAACAAAGTGAATCAAGACAAGCTCCCTTAATATATCCGGTCATTATTGATATCTCCATCTGAACTCAAAATGAAGCCCTTGGGATTGGGGCGTATGCCCCTTGAATTTCTCTCACTTCTCATAAAATATCAAAATGTCACTTGCTTTACATTAAAAAAAAAACATTAGAGAAGTGGAAAAATCCGTTGCTTCGATTCATTCAAATGCTGCAGACGAATTTCCTAGTAGTTGCTCAGATGCAGAGAACAACAAAAGCAATGACAAAGAGAGTATGGCTGTGGATTCAATGTCATCTTCCTGCTCTCTGAGCCACCTGGTTGAACACCTGAACCAGCAACTGGTCCTTCAGCTGCCCCATATGGAGGCATTCCTGCGAACGGCATTTCACGAGAACGGGTTGAAGGTGGTGGTGTCGACGGCGATTCATGAGCAGGGGTTGAAGGCGGCAGTGCCCACGGCGTTTCATGTGAAGGTGGTGGTGTCAATGGCGATTCATGAGAAGGGGTTGAAGGCGGCAGTGCCCACGGCGTTTCGTGTGAAGGTGGTGGTGTCAACGGCGATTCATGAGAAGGGGTGAGGGCGGCAGTGCCCACTGGTTTTCATGAGAAGACGGCGGTGCCGACCGCGTTGCATGAGAAGGGGTTGAAAGGCGGCGGTGTTAACGACGTTTCATGAGAAGGGGTTGAAGGTGGTGGTGTCAACGGCTTTTCATGAGAAGGTTGGGTTGAAGGAGGCGCCGACGGCGTTTCATGAGAAGGTGGTGGTCGACGGCGGCGATTCATGGAAAGGGGTTGAAGGTGGTAATGGTGGACATGACATGCCAGATAAGCAATTACCTGTCAGACTGATACATGGAAGGGTCATATTAGATTAACAGCAAACATGCAGAGCAAAAATGACGATCCAGAAAAATGGAGAGAAAAGCAACCAGAAAAGTTGTGCAAGAGAGAGACTATGGTACAGATAAACTCACATTAGTTTCAAGTTTTTATTTTGAGACAGCGATTTGGGTATGGTTCCACTGAATCTATTATCTGCTAAATTCCTGGGAAACATGAACAAGTATATGAAGCTTGTTTCAATTTGGAAGTACTGCATTAATTATTTGGTTGTGGTATTAGTACTCACAGCAATTTCAGTTTTGGAAATGAACCAAGAAATCTGGGAATTGGTCCCGACAAGCTGTTGTTATGCAAATCACTGCCAGTTTTAGAGACAACACATCAAAACATCAGTACACAAGAGAGGCCACACTAATCATAAGATGTTTTAGTGTTTCGTTGCAGCTTACATTTCTCACTTCAGGTCAACATGGAACTGAAGTCCGGCAGTGGTCCTGATAAGCCATAGCCTCCAAGATTCCTGTGTCAGGCCACATACAAAAAGCCAACACCATTTGATCACACGGCAATTATATATATATATATATTGCTACCAAAAAAAAATTCTGATCAATATTCATATATCTGTTAAAGTTGTAGAAATGAAAGCAGTCTATGTGATCAGTGCGTCTCACCAATTTATTTTACCAAAAAGAAAAGAAAAAAAAAAAGAAGACAGAGAGACAAAGCATGATGAGGATTACAATGTGGTGACACGTGGGGAGGCATCGGAGTTGCATTCAAGCCATTCCATGAAAATGAAGATGGAAGACAAGGATCACCACTCCATTTCTGAAGCACACCAAAATTTCTCTGCAGTGCTGCTAATCCTTCCACTGCATTACCAAGAACAGAACCAAACAATCTCAGAATGACAGATGACAGGCCCAAAAAACAGAATCCTTAAAACAGTGTAAAGTAAATAAAAGCCAAACCATCGTCACTGTCGGTTCCATCAGTAAGTGCACCACTAACAGTGTAGACTTCATAGGCATTAAGCAGAGGAGGAAGATTGGAACTTCTGTCTGCGAAAACAGCCACACTTGTGTTTGAATTTGCATTTCTGTTTGCGATGCGAAGCTCCGATACAGCTCCAAAAGGAGGGACGAAAGGTTGTGAATAAGGGACTTGGTTGATCTCAACTTGAATGGATCTTGTTTCGTTGGAACGAAGGCGAGTGACTTCAGAGAAGTAGGCTGTGATATAGATAGGTTCGCTTGTGGAAGGAAGGTCCGTGTTAAGAACAATGCCCCATAAAGTTCCTGTGGTTGTGGTTGCAGTTCGAAGAACAGAAAGAGGTGGTTGATCTTCTGCTTTGCTCGCGTCAATGGATGGAGCTTCGTTTACCAAATTTTCCACTAACACAAACCCACCTTCTGCTCTCCAGATCCGATCATAAGCATCATCTGGGTACCTGTCAGTTTTCGTTCAATCATCATTCGTTAGCTTACAAATAAATAATACAGTAAATTGCATGGACATTCCACAAGTTCTGTGAAAATAACTTGCGTTAAATAGCTGAAGAGATCATAAGAATATAAGATATTCCAAAGTAGTTAAGTCGGCTCTCACGTTAACGACCTGAGTATATAATATGAAGATGACAATAAAGGGAGATCATAAGAATATACCTAGTGCTGAAATTTGCACCAGCGTTGGCTCTGTTAGACAGGAAGAGCACGCCCAGAATCAACATGACTGTACATGCTCATCTCTAAGCTCCGAATCTCCAACCCAGAAATGAAAGGAATCTGATCCTTAAATGTCTGAGCAACACAAACGCTGGTCGTGTTCTTCTTGGTAACATAAATGGCCTCATGATACACGCCTCTCAGGCTCGAAGTGTTGACGGCGGCCCAGAAATTGCCATCAAGTGAAGGTCAAAGGTGGGAGGAGAGTCTTTGCCGTCGTAGTTTCCATAGAAGAGCTTGCTCGAATCAGAACCTTCTGTCCCTTACCGACTTTGACGGTGTAGCAGTTCTTCCTGAGGTGGGGAAAGCCCTGAGAGTGGACATGGCGGTTTCGCTCATGTAAAGAGGGACTGTGCTGGTGTATTGAACTACGTGGGAGTCTCCGTTCTGAACGTAAGAGTCATCGGCGTCCCATTGGAAGATGTCGCCGTCGGCTATTGAAGAGTTTGAGCCACAGTCGATGCTGATGAAGGTCGGGGATGATGACAGAGATGGAGTTAGGGTTGTGAGAAGGAGAGAGGAGAGGAGGAGAAGGACGTTGTGGATAGCCATTGTTGATGTTGTTGCTTGGCATGCATGCTTGTATTGTGCCCAGCGATGCTTCTATTTATACAAAAGCTTTATTGCTCGTTTTGACTTCAATTTAAAGAAGGGTTTTGCTCTTTTGACTTCTACCGCAGGTCACCAAACAGGTGGGCCCCATTTGTGCTTATTTCAGTCATCAGCATCATTATTCATCAATGTAATTGCATCCCCATGATTTAAATATAATTTGAATGTTATAGATTTGAAATTCTCAACTAATTATTTTTAAATGAAAAAAAATCTCTTCGAAAAAAATAACATTTAAGAGATTATTTTTATTTTAAATTTTATATAAATTAAAATAATTCTTTTTAAAGAATATGAAAAAAAAAAATTAAATCCACGTATCATGCAAATTAATCAAAGATTTTAGTGCCCATTTGGATTAGCAGTGAACAATTATGATTTTAGATAATCATGAATTTTATAAGTGACACTGGTTAATCGTGATTTTGTTTGGATATTTTTTTTTATAAGTGATTTTAAGAATTGTGATATGTTGGTTTATTTATTAATTAAATTCACTTATGGATGTATAATTACTAAAAAAGGACATAAAGTTAATAAAGTTGTTTTCATTTTCATAATTATTATATTTAATAATAAATTTTTATTAAATATAATTTAATAAATGATATGAATATTTAAATATTATTTTTATTTTAAAATTATTATTATTTAAAGAACTTACCTTATGTGTAGTACAAATATTAAATAAAAGACCATATATAAATAAGAGATGAATGAAAATTTAAAAAAAAATTGATTAGCAATTTTAGTAAGATTTGAAGTAAAAATAAAATTTTAGTCTTAGAAGATGAGCAACGGCCTCTTAAGAAAAATTTGAAGTGGTTAGGTTGAAAAATTGTAGGCAAAATATGCAGAATATATTGAGGAGAGATTTGAAAGAGTATGTTTTGAAAGAGTAGTTAAGGATATTGAGAAAATTTTGTGCTGAAGATAATCAAAATTTTTCAAACACATAATTATTCCTTGTTTTGGTTTTAATAAGTGTGGTAGAAGGATACAACCCACAATTATCGGGATTTATAAAAATATCAATCCACATACAATGATCATATTCTAATATCATATTTTTAGATTAAAGGGCTTATTGAGATCCTACTACTACTTACCAAAGATGATGAATACTAAAAAAAATCCCACGTTGAGTTTCTCATCATCTCCATCAGCTTTGATAAATCTAAGCCCCACCCATTGATCATGCATGGCCATTCTCGAAAGGGTTTTGAGTAGATCATTGTGAGCTAAATTTATTTTTATTTTTTATTATTGAGTTTGAAATGATGTCTTTTTAGTTTTTAAAAAACAATAGTTTGTCATATATGTACCATTTATTTGTGTATCAATGTTCTTTTTTATTTAAATAGTTTGTTGATATATTATATAAATATTACAACGTGGTTACTACTTGCTAGCACCACTGGGAGAGAGGAATAATCCGGACATTTTTTTTTTTTTTCTTTGTAATGAAGTTAATCACAACAAAATATTCAAATAAAGCATTTTCTTTTTTTTTAAATCTAAGCCATTAGTTGACTAAATGCATAATTTAAATTAGTATGACTAATCAACGGCACAAATTATGCTTACTTATGATTAGATCCAGCTGCCATAACGTGCGAAGAGGTGGCCTCCAAAATTGTTTCATTCATAACCTATGCTAAATATACAATACATGCCAAACCTTGAAGCAAGCTTTGTGTGCATTTGAAACAAAGACAGGCTAATTTTGAAGTGTTCAACATTTAACAAAGTTGTTATTATTATTAATTAATGGAATACTAAAATTTGTAATCCTTATTTGTTTTTCAATCATCAATTAATATCTAAATTTTGACTCATACAACTCATTACTTATAGTTTATTAAATTAAAAAAAATCATAAAGACTAAGTTATAGTAATTTACAAAGTTATAAAAATTGAATTGTTCTGATTTCCGAGCGGAGGCAACTTACTTCCTCTGTCCCTTATTGTAAGACCCTTTCAATTAAATTACGTGGTTTAAGAAAACAATTAAAATTAGTTAAAAACAATTAATATGTAACAAATACAATTGTTTTTTCAAATATAGCTTTATATATAAATAGATAAATGTGTGAGAGGGTGATAGTGAGATAAATGAAGAAAGAGAATGTATTAGATATATTAAATTAGAGGTAAAATAGGTAATAATACATTAATGTTCAAACAAACTCAAAGAGGATCTTATAAAAAGAGACAGACCCATTCAAAAAATTGAATCTTATAATAAGAGACGGAGTAGTATAAAAATTGAGATGTGACTAAATTAATACTCCCTCCAATCTTATTTATAAACTTCAAATTTGGGAATTTATGAGCTTAAATTTGAGTTTGTCCTAATTTAACTATCCTTAATTATTTATTCTCGCTTCTTCGTTATAACCTCTATTATCACATTTTCTCACACATTCTCTTTTAGCCTGTTTCTTTTATTATATGGGCATATTTGATAACAAAAATATATTTCTAACCTATTTATTACTCCATCTGATTCAAAATATAAGCTAAACTTTATCTATTTACGTTTATCAAGAAATTAGTTAAAATCAGTCTAAAACAATAAATAAGCAATGTATCTATTTTTTCTTTCCAAGTATGCCCTTATTAACTAAGAGAATAAATAAAGATACAATAAATAAATCAAAGAAGAAAGAGAATATATGTGTGGTGCAATTACAAAAACTCATTAAATACTTAGACAAAAGTGAATGTTATCTTATAAAAAAAATAAGCCCCTCTAATAAAGTTTAGCTTATATTTTGAACCACAGGGAGTACTTTTAACTAATTTTAATTAATTATTTGTTATCAGCAGATTAGTTATTTGAAACTTAGAATAATAACTGGAGGGAGTAATTGAGAAAGTTAAAATATTTAAAGTTATATTTTTTTCTTGAGTAATCAATCAATCAATTAATTGCTCGTTCTGCTTCAAGTTTCAACGCTGACCATTTCAAGGTTTCTGAGAGTCGCCTTGTCGACCTTTGAATGAAGCACGAGATGATCGGCCCAAGGAACAACGTTGACTTTACAGACATTCTGTTTCAAATCTACAGAATGTTACTATCTGATTTTATTTTAAATTAAGTTGCATATGGGACATCACAGTGCAAAACTCTTCCTACTAGTTCCTACCATAGCTTTTTCTATTTAAGGTTTAAATTAAATCCAAACTTTACTGGATGCCAAATCGCCTAAGCTAGTTGTCTTTGGTATGTAAATTTGGTTTAATGTTAACCTCAAAGATACTTTGAAATTTTAACTTATGCTGATGATTCTATGGGCCGGATAACTATAGTTCATACATTTTTCATTATTAGTCCTAATCTTCACTTTCCTTTTGTCTCTACATATAAATCATAGCACAAGTGAGAGTCATTTATTCAACAGATACTTATCACCTTTCTAAACTTTTATTCAAACATGAAGTTGCGTTGTTTGACTTTTTGTAAATATGATAAGTACATGAGCTCCTTTTGCTGGATAAAGGATGACAAAAAATCTCAGTATTTTTTTTTAAAATTCCGTTTGGCTATAATTAATACTAGCTTTGACATTAATATAAGAGTTACTTAATTAATTTTGATATACTTAAGAAGTTAGATAAACAATAACAATGAAGGAAGCTGGATAAATTAATCCATTATAAAAATTATGAGATGATAATCTTAAGATACCTTGTATCTAATATTAAATTATACTTTTCTGGTCCTATTTATAGGGCAGAAAGAAAAATATTTTTGATCATATTTTATAAAGCACTAAGAAAATTTTTTGGTATGCATTTATAATTTTACTCTTCATTTTATATTATGTTGACTTTGTTTACATGAAGTATAATATATATTAAATAGAGATAAAGTTGAAAAGGTGTTAAATTTTAAACGAAAGTTAACAAATTAAAGGTTTTTTTGGTTGTGTGAATTATGCTGGAAGTTATTTATAAATAAAATTAAAAAAGTATGTTAATCTACGGTGAGGTATAAATTAATTTAAAAAAATAGTAAATGTGTAAGATAAAGTAAGTTAAAATTTATATTTATGATTAAATTCAATTCACAATCCGCTCCTATATTAGGAATCCAGGGAGTACTTCTTTTTTTTTTTTTTTTGACCGGAGGGAGTACTTACTTCATATTCATTCGATCAAATCATAAGGTATTTTTCTATTTTCCCTATATTTAAAAACATAATGCCTTGTAATTAGTGAAGTTTTTCTAAAAAGTCCATGATGAAAAATTAACGAGATTTTTTAGGAACCGAAAACAAGGGGTATTTATAATTTATTTTGTGTTGGGACTTGGAATAATTGTACGTCAACACTTCACCGTACTAATTAAGCATACCATTATAGTTAGAGGTGTTTAACTTATCTTATCCTGACTGTTTTGATCTAGTCTTGGTCAATTCAGAATAGGATGGGACAGAAAATATTCCAAGACAGTATGGGATGTGACATAGGATAGGGTCATCCTGTCATAGGATTTTTTTTTAAAAAATACTTATTATTAGTAATTATTATTCTATTATTTAATTCACTTATTAATAGTAACTATTTTGTATAGCGATTTTATCTTCTTAAATTGCAGTGGTCTCAAAAAAATCTCATTTTTCAATAAAATAATTCATAAAGCCATTATATAGGTTTTCTTTTATAATTTTTTTTAGGATAAAAAGATGCCCAGCACTCCAATCTTTTTGGAGCACCTAGCACTCCAATCTTTTTTTAAGTGCAATTTTACTTATCATTTTTTTGGGGGTGCAATTTTACCTATTTGCAATGCTCCTCTAATATCTATTAACACAAACATGTTTTTTTTTTATAAAAAAAATCCAGTTCTCAATTATGTATTCTAGAAGACCAGTAAAACCGCACACATTGGTATTTAGATACCATTTCTGAAAAAGAAAATACATATTGAAAAGATCACGTAGAACTTCTATGCTTGGGTCATCCCTAGTCCCTGTATTATGTATTCATAGGTATTTAGATACCATTATGGAACCCATGTGGTATAGCAGATGTGCTCCGAGGTCGTCCCAAACATATGGATGAGATCCAAGGCTGTTTTCTGGGCTAAGGCGTTGCATTTCTGGTTGTTTGGCCAATTCATGTTAATATGATTTTCCAGGCTAACAATAGTGTGAGAACGGAGAAGGGAGATCATCTCCGAGCTAATACCTCCTACCTGATCATTTTTGCTCGTTGTCGGATTCCCCATTGGCAGATGACAACAGCCGTAGCAATTGAAGATGTACGGAGGGAGGTGAAAATGTTGAAGGCCTTGTCTGGTCATAAAATGTAGTCAAGTTTCATGATGCATTTGAGGATGCCAATAAAAATGTAGCCGTAGCAATAGTGTGATGGAGTATGTGCCGATACATAATCATGATCTCAACAGTAGTCTAGACATGACATCTACGCACTTATAAAATTAGCTATTTATTCTGAAGTGATAATGTGTTCTTGTTCTTACCAGATTGTGTGATGGAGGCGAACTCGTTGACAGAATTCTCTCAAGGTAAAATTGGAGGATATTCTTCATTTGGGTATCTAAATACCTATGACTACATAATGGGTAAAATTGCATCAAAAAAAAAGATGGTGAGTAAAATTGCATTAAAAAAAGATTGGGGTGCTAAGCGTCCTTTTACCTTTTTTTTTTAATATATAGTATTATTTTTACACTTTTTTTATACTATGTAGTTGAGCTTTTTACATTATGTAGTTGAGCTTTCTATATAATTTTTTTAATAATATTTTTATCTTTAGAAGCTTAATGAAAAATAAACATTATAACATAAAAAATTTATTTCCAAATTATAATTTTTTCTTTTTTTTTAAAAAGGAAATAGGATGTCTTGTGGACAGTCTTGAGATGAGATAGGATACAAAACAGAAATCCCGTCCCATTTCTATTTTGCCGGGACAAGACTAGGACACGTGATTAGCTCTAATTATAGCCTAATCATTAATAATAAATCACCATAATAGCAACCTTTTGGGCCAAATTCTTTTTTTCTTTTGGTATTTTTTTTTTTTTTGGGTAACCCCACTGAAATCCAGGTTAAACAGGCCACCCCGCCACAAAAGGGTGTAAATAGTTCGTAAAGATTTTAGAAGTAGCCATGACTTTTCAGGAATATGCCTATGACTTTTAAGATGGGAGAACACTTTTCAAGTATTTGTAAGTGGATTTTAAATTTTTCAAAAAAAAATAAAATATTACCATCTCCTCATCTTTAATATAAGAGCTAGTTAACTAATTTGAGTAGATTAAAAAAGTTTGTTAAGTTAGTTATTTATAATAAGTAAGTGTTATCATTCCTAGAATGCCCTTACTAATAACGTGTATTAGTTAAAATTACCATTTTTTTGTAGAAAGGGGGCCCACAGCCTAGAAAATTAAAAAGAAACTACAAAGAAAGCAAAGCCGACAAGAACTCAACCAGCATCACGCCACCTGCTTCTTATCTTATCCTTACTGAATACCTCTTCCACTATTGGTGGGGGCTTCGAAAAAAGACGCCTTTCCTCATACCCATCCCAGCTTGCACTCCATTTCGCCATTGCATCAGCGCAACCATTGTTAGTTCTCTGAGTATGCGAGATCCGAATCTTTACATAGCGATCTGTAGCATCTCTAACCATTCTAGTGTGTGCATCAATTGGTTCATCCTTCTTTGTTTTCGCTCTCAAAGCCTTCACTAAGCTCTCAGAATCAACCTCAAGGTGAATTCTCTGGTAGCCTTTCTCTAGCACCAACTGCAACCCCAGGAAAGCTCCCCAACACTCTGCTTCGTCAAGCAAGCCTCATTCATATGCTGCAAGTTTAGGACCCCCAAACCTCCTCTGTCTCTGGGTTTTTGGACTGTTTCCCAGTTGATTAGATGCATTTTCCTCTCTTCCATTGAGTGGCCCCAAATAACTGACCTTTGGGCCCTTTCAATACTGCCAATGATCTGTGTAGGAATCTTTGTCACCATCATAGAATATAGGGGGATAGCACTAATAACAGATTTTGCCAACGTGACCCTCCCTGCCATACTTTACACATTGACCTTCGAACCTCCCAATCTTCGTTTTACCTTCTCCACTAATCCTCCAAAACTTCTGGTCTTGTTCCTTCCACAATAAGTAGGAACTCCAAGATGTATTCATAAATCATCAGTCACCCTAAAACCTGCCTCTCCGGCCAAACTTTCCTTCTCATTAGCAGAGACATTTTTAGAAAACAATATGGCAGACTTAGCAGAGTTGACCTTTTGCTCAGAAGCCTCACCAAACCTTCTCAAATAGTCTTTAACTACTTTAATTTGCTGTAGTGTTGCCTCCCCAAAAAGAAGAAGGTCATCAGCAAACATTAAATGTGTAACACCTTGGTCCCCTTCTTCCAATACGATAACTTTCCATTCCCCCTTCCTCTCTGCTTTCTGGATAATGTGAGTCAATCGTTCCATTATTAGAACAAACACATAAGGGACAAGGGATCCCCCTGTCTGATTCCTCTTGAGGGCCAAAATGCCTCAATCTTTTCTCCATTCCAAAGCAGACGTGTTCCCACAGACTTAATAATCTAATTAATAGATCACAACACTTCTCCTTCATCCCCATTTCCTCCAAGACTTCCTGGATGATGAAACCCTATCTCACACGATCATAAGCCTTCTCTAGATCCACTTTTATAGCAAAGAAACCCTTTCGACCTTGCATAGATCTCATAGAATGTGGTAACTCATGAGTCACAATAATATTGTCCTGGATATGACGACCAGGCACGGAACTTACTTGATTCGGAGCTACAAGCCTTCCCAAAATTCCTTTAAGCCTCTTAACCAGGATCTTTGAGATACATTTATACAACACATTGCATAGAGCAATGGGTCTAAGCTGCTTCATATTCTCAGGCCGATCAACTTTAGGAATCAGGACAATCAAAGTATCATTGACTTCCTTCATCTCTAGCTTTCCATTCCACAGTTTCTTAACGGAAGTCACCACCTCTTCTTCAACCACATGCCACTCCTTCTGAAAAAAGACTGCTGGAAAACCATCCAGCCCCGGTGCTTTAAAAGCCCCAATAGAAAACATCGCTTTTCTTATCTCCTTCGAATTCACTGACCTTTCCAATTGATCCCAACTCCTTTCACTGATTCTAGGGTAGGACACCCCTACTTCAAGCTTCCCTCCTGTCCCCTCATCCCTAAAGAGGTTCCTATAGAACTCTAGAGCCAAACTTTTCAACTCTTCTTGATTCTCAATCTATTCCCCATTCTCATCTTTAAGCATGGCAATCTTATTTCTCCTTCTTCTTGCAACAGTCTTTAGATGGTAATATCTAGTGTTACGGTCACCATCATTAATCCAAAGGGTTCTGGACTTCTGAAACCAAAGCATTTCCTCCTGTCTCAAAACATCTCTAAGCTCCCCTTGTATCTCCTGTTCTAGTTTACACAAATGGATATAATGTCTATCAGATGCAGCAATTTGTTTTTGAATTCCTTCCAATCTCGCAAGGAGCCTTTTCTTTTTTGAGTGAACATTCAGAAACACCTCTTTGTTCCACTTGCTAAGTGTCCTCTGCAATTCACAAGTCTGTCTGTAGCCACTCCTGCTCTTCCTTAGCCTTGCTTGACTTCGTTTTCAAAGGAATCATGCATAAACCAGGCAACCTCAAATCGAAAAGGGTGCTCTCCTCTTCTTTCATACCTTTCCATGCTCAAAAGAATAGGGTGATGATCCGAACAACCCAGTCTTGCCAAAACTTTGACAATCGCCTCCGGAAATTTAATTTTCTAATCAGCATTGCAAAAGCCCCTATCAAGGCGCTCATACACCCTTTGATAACCATGAATAAGGGGTCCTTTCCAAGTGAATTTGTTACCACAAGATGCTACTTCTAACAAACCACATTTGTTAATTCTGTCTTCAAAAGTATCACATCTTCTAGAGTTGATAGGAGCTCCCCCTTTTTTCTCATGAGCTCCTCTAATATCATTGAAATCTCCCAACACCACCCAAGGCCCCATTACACTCCTTTTCTATTCTCTCCATATTCCTCCAGAAATCTTCTTTCTCTCTGTCTCTTGGAGCCACATAAGCAAAGACAATATGCCATGGCTCCTCCCCATCAAACTGGATTCGAAACAATCCATATTGCTGTCTTTTTTCTAAACACGTTAGGCTGACCCTTGACTTGTTCCAGGCCACCCAAATTCCGCCTACAAATCCTACCCCCTCAATGGCTTCCATGTCCATAAACCCTAAACTTCGAAAGAAATTTTGGGCATTTCTCGCAGGTACTCTAGTTTCCATGATACTGACAATCTCTGGTCTCTTCATCTTAATCATCATTCTCAGATCCCTCTTCACCTCCTTTCCTCCTGCACCTCTACAATTCCAAGCTAGAATGTTTTTATTCATGTTCATTAAGAAGGAATCAAAAGATTAATCAACCCGCATCTCAGCACTCTCCTCCACTGCTTCCATAAACAACTCATCATTATCTCTTTCTTTATCTGGCGGCTTCCCCCCTTCTTTATCTATCCAAGCCTCCTTGCTCTCAACCCTACCCTCTCTGAGGCTTATCACATTCGGATCTAGTTCTTTTAAATAACCCCTCTCTTGCTTCCCCTCCTCGCCTTGAGGGGCTTCCCTCACATCATCCCCTTGTGTATTACCTTCCTTTCCACTCTTATCTAACCACCTATTTCTTGCCAATACCGTGTTCACAGGAACAATTACCCTTTCACCACTGTTACTCTTCCACTCCTCAACCACTTCTTCCCACGTTCTATTGTCAACTGTTCTATTCTTCCTCTTTCCCTCAGTGGCAACCAAGGAAACAACCAGACTTCTATCATTTCCCACTACTTCCTCCATCCTGTCCAGCTCCTCAACCTCCAACCCATTAAATCTGGATTGACCAGCTCCAACTCCCCTTGAAGAGACAAAACCTCTTCTCTCCATTCCTGCTCTCCTTGGCCCCCTCCTTTTCTGGACTAAAGTCCATTCTCCATAAAGGCTCCTAGATCTATCCTGCCCTTTGCATTCCTCCATTCCCTCATTCATCTTACTCGTTTCCTCCACTTTGTCTGCACAATCCTTCTCACTGTGCCCATACATGCCACAGTGATAGCATAGGGAATGTAAGCCTTCATATTCAACATTAGACTCCCTTCCTTCAATAAGAAACTGAGGAAGTAGAGGTTTAGACAGCTCTACCTGCACTCCAATTCTTGCAAATTTCCCTCGGGTCTGCATCAGTGTAGTTGCGTCAACCTTGACTGTTTTGCCTATTTGATGCCCAATTGCCTGCAACACAGTTTCCTCATAACATTCTAGGGGTAGATCTAAGAGTCTAACCCATACCAAGACCTCTTCTAGCACCTCCGTCAACAGGTTAAAACTACCTCTCCACTCCCTTACAGTCAAGTAGTGATCTGCAATAAGCCAAGGGTCCTCACTCAAGGCTCTATGGTAATCCTCCCAGTCGGGGAAATTTACTACAAAGAAATCATTCCTTAGATCCACCACTAAAACCGTTCCTAGTTTGCCCAAAGACTCTGCAGCTTCATCTCCATCGATCGCAAGCTAAGTCTCCACCCAAGTAATTGACAATTAGACTTTAGCAAACGGCTTCCTAAGTTTCTTCCACCCCTCCTCCGAAAACCAGTTCAGGAATCTTCATATTCCCCTTTAAATGATGCACAATTGTAATGCCGAAGTCATCTAGACCTTCTTCCTCCATCTGATCCGTCTCCAATTCCCCCTACTCTCACCCTTCAATTTATTAGTGTAGGAGACAACAGAGCCATTCTGCTCCTTAATCCTGACCTTCGCACCTCCTCTCATTTCTTTGTTCTCTGCAGTAGGTCCGATTTATCCGCCGCTTGACATTCATGGAGCATTGGAAAGTCCGCCAAGGTCAGAGCACGGGAGTTCGCCATTCTTGATAAAGACGTGTTAAAACTACCATTTTGATAGAACCTTTAATATGTGCAACTATTACAAAGACTATTTTGAAAAAATAGATAAATACGAGAGACAAAATAAATTAAATAATATCAAACTAGCTTTATATTAAAAACCGAAGTACTATTAACAAAAGTTAGAGGGTAAATAGTTGGCATAAAAAAAGTTTTTTGGGGGGGGTAAATGATGGATGGAATGACACTTTTTTTTTTTTTCCTTTCTGCCAATTTCTGCCAACCAGTAGAATAGCACGTTTTAATTTGATTGGAAAAAAGGCATATTAAGTATATATAAATTTATAAAGTATATAAGTTCTTTGTTAATATAAATTTTAGTCCCCTAAATTTAGGCCTATTTTGGTATTAGTTCTTGGAATTTCAAACGCGTGGTATTAGTCTCTGAAATTATGTCTGTTTCAAACCGTTAGTCCCTGTCCCTGAACCCTTGACACCATTAAATTCTTTTGAGATAGCATTAACACCGTTATATGAATGAAAAATGAAGGACAGCCTCCCCTATTTTAGTACCAAAAAACAGAGGCATTTCCATATCTTATTAAAATGTTGTTTTTAGCATATGGAATTTTGTTGCAAACTAGTTTTAGGAGCCTCATATTATTCATTATCATTCTTTATTTCTAGAAGCGTCCCACCAACCATTAACGCCGGCAATATGGCGACACCGTCATCATGATCCACTATAGCGGTGTTTCTTTCTTTGAAACCAGTCAAGAATCGGGTCAGAATTCTCTCCATATAATTTACTTTGTAGATTGTTTCATTAAGGTATAAATAGCTTAGTATGAGAAGATCACCTAGGGTGGCTTCTTCAGGCTGCGATCCTATCTTCTTCTCCAGCACATCTTTGCCCGATTAGGAAACATCCAATCTTTCGGTCATACAAAAAGATGCCTAGTTGTTGTAGAGGACCCAGGGCTCTTCTCCAGGGGCAGATTTGAGAGTATAAACTCCATCAGCTCATTTTGTTCAGCCTCTACAACTATAGACAAGGACAACGATGATGACGACATTAGTGATCTTTAACTCAGACTTGAGGCACTTGGAACATAGTTCTTTGCATAAAACATGAGGCAGCTCTCTGTATATCTGGGGTGGCATGAGCCAATAAGAGAGGAGAGCTTGCTTAGATATGATGTTAAAAAACAAAACACAATGTAAATAAAGCAAGAACCATACCATTGTTTAGCAACAACATTATACCCACGGACGAAATCATTTGAACAAATAGCAACACAGAGAAATCATATACACAGTTTCTTAAACTTCATACCAATGGGTTCAATAGAAATAAATCAAAACAGAGCACCCGCAAACACTGACCACAGAAGCATTTAAAGTGAAATATTTACTCAGTTAAACTCAAATGCATAATACAACCCCAATGTGATGACTTTTTCAGATAGAATGCTAGATGAAGACGAGGAACATTTCAATCAATATATTCACAGGCTCATCTTTCCACGAAAATTGCAGCACTTACCTTTCAACACAAATGGTTCGAACACAATGCTAAATGACGGTTTGTAGAATCTTCGTCACCTTTCAACGAAAAGAAGCAAACAAAAATTACTCGTACACCGTCTTCCCACTACGCCAGCGACGGCCATGTCAGTAATCGCCGGCACTAAGTGGGTCCTCTTGACTTGACCCTTTCCCTTTTGTTTTTTCTTCAGGCGTCTGTGCGTGTGGGTGTGTTTGGCTCTATTGTGTGCGTCCGTTTTGCATCTCCTGGTGGTTACTTTTTCTTTCAACTCTGTTCAGGTCATCAAGCCACCTATGTGTCCACCTCATAATATAACGGTGTTAATGCATCTCAGAAGAATTTAACTGTTTTAAGAGGCCATGGACCAATGATTTGAAACAAACATAATTTTAGAGACCAATACCACACGTTTGGAATTCCAGAAACCAGTACCAAAATTAGCCTAAATTTGAGGGATGAAAATTTGTAGTAAACCTTTCTTTTAAAATAGTGTCCATTGTCCCACGCAACAACATGTGATAAATTAAAAAATACAGTATTTTAAATATTATTCAAAATTACGAGGACAACTTTATATAATATGTTTAATTTGTTCAATATTATTTAAAAAGTGATTTATAAAACCGATGATTTTAAATATCGTCGTTCATTTCACAGATGCATGATCCATCAAAAGCGAAGTACTGGCTCACTCGGGTCTCGTGTGGTTTATGCTCTGGCTAAACCATATTGGCATGGGTTCTAGCTGGTAGCTTCTATCAAAAGCAAAGTGAAACAAGTTAAAATCTTCGCCCGTTTGGAACAGCTTAGCTTTTCAATCGTGATTTATAAAATATAAGATAAATATATAAGAGAAGTTTTGTCTTGATATAAGTAAAATGTGTTTATAGGTGCTTTTTAAATGTTATCCCAAACAGGCCCTTCATTTGAACTCAAAATGAAGCCACATTGCTACAATTCCTTTACATGTTGCAGAGTAATTCTCTACATTATTCTACAAGTTCTTTAGCTGCAGCAGAAACAACGTAACAGAAGCAATGACAAAGAGAGTATGGTTGTCAACGTTGATGCCACCTTCCTGCTCTCTGTGCCGCTTGATCTCACACCTGAACCAGAAAATGGTCGTTCAGATGGACATGACTTGCCCGATACGCAATTACCTGTCACACTGATACATTGAAAGAATCATATTAGATTAACAGCTAACATGCAGAGCAAATGATGATCCAGAAAATGGAGAGAGAACGCTAGAAAAGTTCTGCAAGAGAGAGACCATGGTATAGATAAACTCACATTAGTTTTAAGTTTTTATTTTGAGATAGCGATTTGGGTATGGTTCCACTGAATCTATTATCTGCTAAATTCCTGGTGAAACATAAAGAAGTAATATCAAAGCTTGTTTCAAGCTGGAAGTACTGCATTATTTGCTTGTGGTATTGGTACTCACAGCAATTTCAGTTTTGGCAATGAACCAAGAAAGCTGGGGATTGGTCCAAACAAGCTGTTATTATGCAAATCACTGCAAGTCTTACAGAAAACCAAAACATCAGGACACAGAGGCTACATGAATCAGAGTCTATATTTTGGTGTTTCATCCCTCAACTCACATTGTCTCAAGTTCAGTCATAGAACTGAGGTCTGGGAGCATTCCTGATAAGCCAAAGCTTCCAAGATTCCTAGTTTCAGGGCAAATACAAAAGGCAACACCGTTTGATCACTCAGCAATAAGTTACTTCAATTAGGCCAGATACACAAAAGATGTGCAGAAACACAGGTCAATCATAAAGGTTGGCACGTAAGCATGGCATGGCACCTTTCATTGTGACATACCTTGTAATCTAGCATGCTTTCATTCTGATTTATTAACAACTTGGTATAAAATTTTTTTAGTAGATTAGATTTACCAGTTAACATTTGTCTAATCAATATCCATATCCGTATAATTCGACTAGTTTAGTTCAGCCAAAAAGACTAACAATTTTGTGACACGAGGTGAGGCATCAGAATTGCATTCTAGCCATTCCCATGAAAATGAAGATGGAAGACAAGGGTCGCCACTCCATTTCTGAAGAACTTTAAACTCCCTCTGCAGTGCTGCCAATCTTTTCACTGCAAAACCAAAACTATTTCAG
This sequence comes from Neltuma alba, assembly GCF_004799145.2. Lineage (NCBI taxonomy): Eukaryota > Viridiplantae > Streptophyta > Magnoliopsida > Fabales > Fabaceae > Neltuma > Neltuma alba. The sequence continues at coordinate 20,473 of NW_021633352.1, read as the reverse complement.
AATGACAGATGATGACACTAACAAATATAATACCTACTGAGTTTGGACTAAAATAGAAGTCAAACCATCATCACTGTTAGTTCCATCTGTAAGTGCACCACTAACAGTGTAGACTTCGTAGGCATTAAGCAGAGGAGGAAGATTGGAACTCTTGGCTGCAAAAACAGCCAGAATTGTGTTTGAATTCGCAGTCATGTTTGTGATGTGCAGCTCTGATACAGATCCAAAAGGAGGGACGACTAGTTGTGAATAAGGAACTATGTTTTTGTAAACTTGAACAGATCTTGTTTGGTTGGGAAGAAGGCGAGTGATTTCAGAGAAGTAGGCTGTGATATATACAGATTCACCGTTGGTAGGAAGGTCTGTGTTAAGAACAATGCCCCTTGAAGTTCCTGTGGTTTTGATTGCAGTTCGAAGAACAGTAAGAGGTGGTTGATTTTCTGCTTTGCTGGTGTCAATCGATGGAGCTTTGTTTACCACATTGTCCACAGAAAAGAACCCACCTTGTGCTCTCCAAATCCGATCATAAGCATCATATGGATACCTATCAGTTTTCAAGAGATGTTTTGTCAAGGTTTCAAACATGAAAAAACCTTATATCTGCCTAAGTTCTTTTAATATAAGGAAAAGTTGGTATAATTTTAAGATAAGGAGCATAAGAATATACCTAGTGCTGAAATTTGCACCAGCATTGACTCTGTTAGACAGGAACAGAGCACGCCCAGAATCAACATGACTGTACATGCTCATCTCTAAGCTTCGAATCTCCAACCCAGAAATGAAAGGAACCTGATCCTTAAATATCTGGGCAACACAAACACTGGTCGTGTTCTTCTTGTTAACATAAATGGCCTCATGATACACACCTCTCACACCCGTAGTGTTTACAGTGGCCCAGAAATTGCCGTCAAAGTGAAGGTCAAAGGTGGGAGGAGAGTTTTTGCCGTCGTAGTTTCCATAGAAGAAGCTTGCTCGAACCAGAAGCTTCTGTCCCTTAACGACGTTGACGGTGTAGCAGTTCTTCTTGAGGGTAGGGAAAGCTCTGAGGGTGGACATGGCAGTTCGGCTCATGTACCGAGGCACCGGGTCGGTGTATTGAACGACGTGGGAGTCTCCGTTTTGAACGTAAGAATAAACATCGGGGAGCCATAGGAAGACGCCGTCGGCGAAGGTAGAGTTTGAACCACAGTCGATGTTGACGAAGGTAGGGGATGATGAGAGAGAGGGAGATAGGGCTGCGAGAAGGAGAGTTAGAAAGAGGATGAAGACGATGGCCATTGTTGGTGTGGCTGTATGGCTTACATGCTCCTGCGGACGATGCTGCGTGTTTATACACACACGCGCACACACACATACATACATATACATATACATATACATATATATATATATATATATAAGTTGATATTAATTTCACAGGTATGTATGCATCCTTTTTCTTAATGAATTGTACGGAGTGGCTTTATAAATTATATTTATATATTTATTATTTTAGTATATTACGAGGTTGTTGCTTGCGAAGACCACCTAAGGCGAAGATGGGAGACCTAGGAATATTGCTTATGTTCTCTTCAATATTTTTAAAAGTGGTTATAAAAAAAAGTATATTAGATTTGGATAACTTAAATTGCAAAAAAATAAAGTTAGAAAATACTTGTGTGTGTATATTCTTCTTAAATATATTTTCATTAAAATATTTTCACAAAAAAAAAGAGGTTTGAAAAATATATATTAAACATACAAATGGCAGTGTTGCTGCAAAAACAAGTAATCACAACGAGGTTTAAGGTAGTAGTTGACTGAATATATGATCTAAATTATAAAGACTCAACAACGGCACGAATTATGCTGATTTTGATGAAATCCAGCTACTATAACGTGCGAAGAGCTGGCTTAATCCAACCAAGTTGTTCATCGTTTGATCATTTCATGCATATGGGGAATCTTGAAGTAAGCCAGTGTTGAATTTGAATAGAAAGCGAGCTACTTTTGAAGATCAACAATAATTGCAAAATTAAGTTATTATTATTAATATCAATTAAGAAGAGATAAATCTAAGAGTCCGTTTGGTATGAGGGAAAATGAGAGGAGGGGAGGGGAGAAAAAATTTTAATGAACTTGATTTAAAAAATTGAAAAAGTGAGGTTAAGAGCTTTTAATTAATTTTTATTTTTTTATATTACTTCTTCTTTTTATTAAAATTTCAAAACCTCACTTCTCTAATTTTTTAAATAGAGCTCATTAAAATTTTTCTTCCCCTCCATTTTCCTCATACCAAACAGTACCTAAATATACAACTAGTCTATGAGCTTGTATAGAAATAACTTTTTTAGTTGTGACTTATGGAATAACACGATAAGTATGTAAATTTTGAGAAAAGTTTTGTCTCAACCTATATGAACGTACTTATAAGTGCTTATAGATTGCAGCTCCAAATAAGCTCTATATAATATGAGACTTCAACTCCTGTAATTGGTTTTTTGATTACCCTCAATTCATTAGATTCCACCAAAACTAGGGTCTGGATTTTTTTCTTCTTCTTTTGTGCCGTGTCAGAATCCCATCTAAAAGATGAAGCAAAAAATAAAAGTTCATACTCCGCTGGTCCTAAATGTAAAACCCTTATACTAATGTGTATAAAGATTTTATATTTAGAACCGGAGGAATACTTAATATTTTGTAAAAATAAATAAATTTAAATAGTTAAAAATTCACATGCACAAAAATTTAAAAAATAATTTATAAAACATTATAGTAATAATTTAGGTGAAGTTAGGGTATCTCCAAGTCGCATTGGACTTGATACTAATCCTTTCCAGGTTGGGAGCAGTTAAGGAATATCCCTCCCAACAAATGCACTTCCCAGTAAAAGCCAGATGCTTCATGAATGAGGTTGTTTATGGTTTGGGATGGTTAAAATGGTTTTGTCTTTAAGTTTATAGCTTACAAACTAAAGTTTGTGAATTTTAGAGAAGGTTAATATGCTCTTTAGTCTCTCAAATTTATCCTCATTTTGGTTTTGGTTCGTTAAGTTTCAAACTATAGGTTTTGGTCTCTTGATGGATAAAATGGTCCAAGTTTTTAGTAAATTATAGAGACCAATGTTTTAAATGAAAAAAATTTAAGGAATCATAATCTATGGTTTAAAATTTAAATGATCAAAAACCAAAATAGGGAGAAACATAAAAGAGTAAAAATTATGTTAGCCGTATTAGAGAAACAACTTTTAAGAATGCAAGCCATTCTGCATGGAAATGAGCTCTTGACTCCTTTGAAATCACAAATGAAAAAGAAAACATAAATCAAATGGCCTTGCTAATTGCTATTGCTACCTCAGCACAAATTTTGAGTAAAACATGGCTCATAACATGACCATGAGCATATAGAAGCCATATTTGTCCCAACGAATCGAAAAGAAGAAAAACTTTTCCTCGGCATTATTTTATCGAATACCTTTTTTGACCAGGGTTTTATCCAATACCTGGTGGGCATGGTTTAAATAACATACTCTTATAGCCGCTTTGCTTCTACAATCAACCAAAATTAGCAGCCACCGTCGATTTTAACATCAATAAGAGCACAAAAATTTGACACTCAATTCCTAAGTCAAGGTTTTCCAAGCCTTCCATGTAGTTCCACTCCTATGCATGAAACATGAAAAATGGCATTCAAAAGGAAACGAGCAAAGCTGCAAAATAATAAAGAGAGCATAAGAAAGTAGAAAATTGTCACGGAGAGCTCCGTATTTTTCCGATACTATCACCAGGATGCTTTTCCATGGCTTTGGTTTGGATTTTTTATTTCTAGAGGCTTGCAGACTGAGAAAAGAGGTAAGAATGGTTGTTACCAAAGACCCCAAAACCCCTCACTATTGTCCACAATTTTCGAAACCTCCACAGGAAAATAAAAAGATAAGCAGAACCCAGATCTTATGCTCAGTTATCAGATCAAAAAGTACAGACGAAATAAAGCAGAAAAACTCTCATCATGAGGAACATAGAATTCTCTGGTTTTATGCTTACCCCCGCGGCCGCCGTCAAGAAGGGATACAACCTTTTGGAGACGTCTTCTGCGCTTTATGCAAACCTCTGTCGCCGTCGTGGCCTCTGCTACTGGGATTAGGCTCAGTCGCCGTCCCCTGTTTGCTCTCACGTCTTCTCTGTCATCAGGCCTCTGTTATTCCCCGGCGCCTTCTTCCTCCTTTTACCGAAGGATAATTTCGTCATTTCCGAAACATATATATATTACCTTGATCCTAATTATAAGACCTTATTTGTAGATAATAAATAAAGTTTTATAATCAAAATTGGAGAATTGGAGATAGTATTTGAAAAAATGATAGAAACATACCTGTTGAATTCTAAAAAAATAAATAGGTTAAACTGACTATTTTTATCATTTTTATCTGTCAAAATCACCTAATTATCGTTTTAAGATTTATGAGGTATTTTTTTTGTCATTCTGCCTGTATATTTCAACTGAGGGGCGAGGTGAGGGCATTGCCGATTTGAAGTACTTTTACACAATTAACTTTTTGGATGGGCCCTTTCAAGCAAATTTCCCTTGCGATTATGAAAGTTGTGATTGTTGTCCAACTCCGCCATATCACGTATTGTGTCACCAAAAGACAGAATTTTAAGTATTAATTAAAATTACGAGACTTGTTAGCTGTTATATAAGGTTTAAGTTTAATTTGTTAACTTTTGTGGGCAAAAGAAAAAAGTTTGTTAACTTTTATTAGAAAAATTAATGTCTTCTTACTTAAATTTTTAAAATTTGTTTTTATTTTCATACTAAACGTTTAAAAAAAAAATTAAATGTTATTACGTACATATAGTGTCCAAGATATATCTATCTATCTATATGAAATGTTACAAAATAAGCACACATCAAGCGATTCTGTAGTTTCCTCAAGTCATCATATAAAAAAACTAGGCAAATTAAAATGAAGATAAATGCATAGAGATCCTCTTTATTAGATCCCCCTTAGGGTGTTTCTATGGGCCTTTGATCATGATACTAATCACTACATGTATAATACTGTTCTGAATCTTAATGTAAAACTTATTTAACTAATATAAGTATATTAAAAAAAGTTAAATAAGTTATTTAATTATAATAAATATGATATGCTTTTTCTAAAACATGCTATTCATCTTCTTAAACATCCTTCCTCCCTTTCGTATTTGATTATTATTTATGAAGTATCAATAGGGGTGATTTGAAAAAATTTAATCATTATTAAAAATAGATCTTATATTCAGAAGCAAAATCAACTTAACAATTATATCTTATATTAAGGAGTAAAAGAGTATTAGATTCGTATAACTAAGTTATTTGAGATAGCAATACAAATATAATACTCCCTCCAGTCCTAAATATAAGACTCATTTTGTAGTGTAAATTACACGATAAAATGGGTCTTATATTTAAGACCGAAGAAGTACTACATCCTATTCTAAATATAGAAGCCGGTTTGTTTTTGTTCTAAATATAAATTTCAATTTACCTTGTGTTCTAAATTTATAATTTTGTTCCTCAACTTATTCATATTAATTAATTGCATGTAATCAGAACATTATTTTCATCAAGAGACAATTATTAAGTTATCATAACATAATGTATATATGATTTAAAAAAGACACACGTGTATTTGTTATAAATAATTAACTTAACTTTTTTTTAAATATTTGTAAATTAGTTACCAGCACTTAAAGGAACAATATATTGTGCTTGTTTTGTAAGACATTTGAGGGAGGAAAAAGTAGCTTATAGATGTAATAAGTTTATAAATTTGGGAGATGTTTGTCACAGCTTTTGGTCAATCTGACTTATAGATCAAAAGTTATTTTTTTAAGTAAGATTGCAAAAAGCAGTTTTTTAAAATTAAAAGATATTTTTGCCCTTATATTTATGTTGTTCTTATATTTCTTTCTATATATTTCTTGTGCTTCCCAATCAGTTTTTAGTTATTTATTTTTAATATTATCTAAAGTAAAAATAATTTTTAACAGTTTTTATAATATTTTTAATTTTTAATATTTTTTTAATTTTATGTTTACATAAATTATGCAGAGTATATCATCCAATTAATTATGTAATATTATTTGGTTCAAAAATTTTCACATTACCATGATTTCTAATTTAAATATATTTTATTCATTAAATCTAACTTCTTCCTATCATAGTAATTTAAAATTATTATATTTTGTAAATTCATTTTTTAATTATTTTTTTATTACTTAATAAAAGTTATACTCATTTTGGTCATTTTACAAACTAAACTTACCTATTCAAGTATAGTCCAAATAGTTGTTTTACTTTATAAACTAACTTTTATAAAAATCAATCTAAATATAAATTACATTACTCAATTTAACTTTTACTCAATCTTATTTCTGTAAAAGTCAAATTGAAAACAAATTACTTTTTCTATGACCAATTCAATTCAAATGGAGGGATTGTGTAGTCTCATGAACCTAAAAGAGGTGCCTTGAAAAAATCAGCATGGACCAAGCTAGCTAGTAATCAGTTAGGAACACATAAACACTAATATCCATTTAAAATTCAACGTCACTAAGAAAGTCATGATGATCAAGGGGAAGAAATTAAAGAAGAAATTTAATGAATGAATGAAACATTATTTCGACCCATAATCATGGATCGGGAAAAAAAGAAAAAAGAACATGGATCATATCAAAACAAAAGGGCATAGTTATTTACGAGTCGTTACATCGATCATATGACTCAATGTCGGCTGCCACAGGTTACGTCACACTCCCCCAATTTGGTCCATAAATGACATTATTAATTAGAGAGACTAATCTATTTGGGGTGGTTAAAGATGTTGCAAAACGACTAGGAATCACAATCTTCAAGGATTATATATATATATATATATATATATATATTTCTATATATTAATCTCACTCGATGATCAGTAGTTAGATTATTTAATTTGATCCCTCCACCATCATGCCCACTCTGAAATTTATAGTTGAAAGTATAAATATATTATAGCACATGGTAATCAACATCAACATGAATAAATGTGTATTGTGATGACCATGCTGTATAACCTTGCCATAACTATTCGTCACTACTCAGATTTTTTTGAATTGGAAAAATTGTTCGCACTACTCGACGTATATTATTATTTCCCATTATATGTGGATTCATTTGAATTTGACACGTCATGAACTCATAATATTATTTTGAGGAAAAAAAAAGGATGTATTGTCAAAAACTGCATACTCGGCTTCGTTCATAAAGGGCAAACAAATATAATTTAAAGCATCATCAACATGTCAAAATATGAAAAAGTAGGTGACGCGTTTCTAAGAAAATATATCTCAGATATTTCTTAAAGGAGAATACAAATTCAATTTTGATTTCCCAAGCCTTTTGAAACGTAGTATCTATACAATCACATACGTACGGTCACATGAAAAATGACATGAAAGAATGTGACTTTAATTTGTAAGGTTCACATGTTAATTTTACACTCATAATCCTTCCCCTCCTCCTGATTGATAGATTCTTCTCTTCCGATCCAATATGCGTCTTGGGAAACATGTTTGGTCTTATTAGTCAAAACATAATTTTGATCAAGATAATAAATATACAAGAGTCCCTTTAGCTCAAATTACAAAAAATTCATATCTAATGGGTTTCCAAACATATTACTCCATTTGATTTTAAATGTAAGAGCTAGCTAGATAACTAGCTAATTTATAGATATTAAGAAAATTTTAAGTTAATTATTTGTAAAATATGTGTATTGATTTTTTTTTAAGTATCCATTTTAATTATCAACATCGAAAATTACTCCCCTAATAGAAAAACTTATTAATATGTGTAATCAGGATAAAAAAAATTTTAAAAAAAAAACCAAAGTGGATTGGTGTTTTACATTTAAAACCAATACAAATATCTTTACTAGCTCTTACATCTAGGATTGGAAAGAGTACTAAATACTACTCTGTGGTCCTAAATGTAACAGTTATTTTATAGTGTAATTTATACTATAAAATAAATTTTATATTTAAGACCGGAAAAGTACTTTTGATCTTTAATATAAGAGTTACTTCCTCTGATTCAAAATATAAGCTAAACTTTGTTGGAGGGTTTGATTTTTTTTATAAGATTCACTTTTGTCTAAACATTTAATGAGTTTTTTTCAATTTTATTTCCATATATTCTCTTTCCTCTTTAATTCATTTATTGTATTTTTTACTTATTCTCTTCATTAATAAGGGCATGTTTGAGGAAAAAAATACATGCATTACATAATTATTGTTTTAAACTTATTTTAACTAGTTTTTTTATAAGTGTAGGTGGATAAAGTTTAGCTTATATTTTGAACCAGAGAGAGTACTTAACTAATTTAGGTAGATTAAAAGTTAATTATTTATAAACAAATATAAGTTGATTTTTTTAAAGTACTAGTTTTAAATCATGACTACCTTTGGATGGAAACTCTCTTGATATGTGTAATCAATAGAGATGCTTTAGAGTAATGAAGTATAAATTTGGAAAACAATAATAGATTGAGGTTTTATATTTAGAATAAAATTCAACCCTAATTAGCTTGTATATTAAAGACTGATAGCATATCTTATTGAAGCCATTTTATATTCAATCTCAAATCGACCCCCTAGAAAAGGGAAAAACCGAAGTGTGTTGTATGTATATATGCATACTGTGTACATTCATGTGTAGAGCTGGTAATATGAGTTGAACCCATGAGTCTCACCCGCCAACCCACCAAAAATGACGGGTTAGGGTTGGCTAAAAGTTAACCTGCCAGCAAACAAATTTTTAACCCACACCGCCTAACTCACAACTTGTCATGGGTTAACTCGCTAGCCTGCAGGCTAATCTGTATTTTTTTGTATTTTTAAATTTTATTAATTATTATTATTATATTATTATATTTTACATCCTATCTAAAAAATTAAGAGAAAAATCGATATCATTTATTTGGTATCTTCAATCAAGTATTTGAAGGAAAAATAAAAATTTCATTATATTTTCTTTATATTGTACAAGGAAAAAGTATTTAAAATCAATCCGCAGCGCTTAACTCTAGCTGATCACGGGTTATTACCACTCCTATTCATGTGTGTGTATGTTCCAGAGCTACACTTCACTAAGCCATATAGAATCATTGTTCATGCCAATACCAAAAGAATTGCTACATTCCTTCAGTTTAACTCTCATACAATATCTTGACAAATAGAGCTTTCCTTAACCATATTTCTTTTTACAAGTGTGTATATATCTCCTTAAATACATCATTCTTCCTGTCAAAGCGTATATATGGACCTAATTAAAGGTGAGTAGTCTTGGTCTAGTCAGGCTTAAACTTGTTACAAGATATGTATAAATTGCATCATCAATTCTTCTTGTGCATGCGAACGATCGAAGAAACATATGTTAGCTAGGAGGTTTCATTAACAGACAAAAAATCGATAAACCGAGCACCATCACCACCATCGTCTTTGTTCTGTCTCCCTCCCACAATATTATGATGTTCACTATCTTGATTCACTTCCTCGTCCTCTCTTCTCGCATTGTCTGTCACCTCGCTTCTATTATTCGAATCAGTGTTCACTTGAAGAAAGTCGTAGAACTCAACTGATTCACTTTTATCTGCAACACTCAACAATAAGAAACTCCATTATTAGACCTCAGAATTAATTATACTACAGACAGACTTGTGTGTGTTTCCTGCTTCTCTTCCAAATGACAGTCATATCAACATTAATTAGATGTTAATACCAGAGTCCTGCGTTGTTAATTAACTAGAGATATATCCATCATTAGATGAGCATATAAACCCCATAATTAACGGAAAGATGTGTAATACTACCTCTTATCTTATTTACAAGACATCGTTTGTAATTTGTAGACTACAAAAGAGATCTTATAATTAGGATGGAAATAGTAGCTTAATTTGCAGCATACTGATTGATTACTTGACCACGACATATCCAAATTCATACTGAAGAGTAATAATTAACAGCTTATAATTACCATGAAGAATCGATGAACAGCAAGATGGACGTTGAAGTTGATGATGAAACTTGTTGGGGAATTGAAGGAAAGGGTTATAAGGGAGAGAATAAGCTGGGAAAACATTCTTGTCATAGTATTTCTGAACAAAAGCAGGAACAAGAATAGGACTAGTCGTCGTCTTTGTATGATGATCATAGTTTGTTCGACGATCCTGATGATCAGGAGCAGGATCCGATGATGTTACTGTAGTGAGGTGATGATGATGAGGGCGTTGCTTGGCATAAAGCTTGGACCTTTCTCTGCGAATCCTGGCCATCATGACGTGCCAGTGATTCTTGACAGCATTATCAGTTCGTCCTGGAAAAAGCCTCGCAATCACAGCCCATCTGTTTCCATGGATCCTGTGAGAAGCAATCAGCCTCTCTTCTTCTTCCTCAGTGAATGGAGTCCTGTTTATTCTCGGGTCCAGTTGATTGAACCACCTGAGCCTGCAACTCTTCCCTGTAACATATCCATGTTAGCCTCCTCAAGAAAGAAAAGAGAAACCAGAACCAAACTCATAGTCCACTATGTTCTGGATATCCTTAATTATAATCACTGTACATACACATACATGAACCTTAATTAACAAGTTCTCATTTAGTTTTCGTCGATTCAGTTCAATGACCTGCTAGGAGATACATGTAGTTAATTAAGTGGTCTATGATTGTGGGTTTGATAGTAATTAATTAAGAAGACAATAACTATATGTATATAGAAGGAGATGAGATGATCGGCGTGTGTATTTATTCACCTGATCTTCCTCGAAGCTTTTCAGCTATGGCGTTCCAGTTATGAGGTCCATAACGCTCCACCAACTCTCGAAGTTTCTCATCCTCGGCTGGCCTCCAATGGCCTCTACTACACATGTTATCTCCTCCCTAACTAGCTAGAAACAAATTAAGACCAAAACAAAATCAATCAAACCCTAATGCGTGATTAGGGTTTGGATATCTAATTTTGTCTTCTTCTTCCTCTTGTGCAGAAATCGATCTCCCTCTCTGCTAGCTAAAAACTCTGCAAGTGATCAAGCCAGAGAGAGAGAAGCAAGAACGAAGAACGAAGACGAAAGAGAGAGGGAGAGATTATATGGTGGGGAAGTGTTTTCCGTTAGAGAGTGGGAGAGTTTGGACAGACCTTGCACCTGCGATTGATGCAAACGTTTTGGCTAACAAACTTCTATATAAGTAACACTTATATATATATATATATATATATATAGATATAGATATACACAGAGAGAGAGAGAGACAGAGAGATATATATTAATATGGGTTTATAGAGAAGAGATAGGAAAAGAAAAATAATAAAGCAGAAAAAGAAAAAGAAAGAAAAGAGAGGTTGCTTAGTGGAGCGAGCTAGTTTGGTTCTGCTTTCAACGTCTTTAATTTCCAAGTTTCTAACCTACAACGTCTACTTATAACCCACCAAGGCCTCAGTCCACCATTTTTCCATTTTTTATTGTATACTATGCATTCCCCTAATCACATTACATTGAAACTATATCTTCTTCTTCTTGTTTTGTTTTTTTTTTTTCTGCAGACACGTGACATCAACATGTATATATATAACGTATACGACTTTGCTTCCCTTCATTATTACTGTCATATATATTCTTATAGTTATTACTCCATTGTTTCTTGTTATGTGAGAATATAAAAGTCCATTTGACGTCCAAAATCTTGCTCAAGTCCCAACTTTCTCTTAGGGTAACGTCATTTGGTGGCTAATTAAGCTGCACGTTTATGTATATACCTATATGATCAACCGGTTGCTTTAACAAATTATAGATATGTATATGTGTATATGTAAATAGAATATTAAAAAAAATTGAACATATGTAGTACCTTTATTTGATTTATGCTTATTTGCATGCGTTGCGTTATAAATTTAAATGGATAAACAAAAAGCGACACTAAAATATTGTTGGCAATTCAGTGTTTTAAAATCAAAATGTAATTCCTTTTAATTAAACAATATAAAAACGAGTTACAATTTTTTTGGTACAGAAACAAGTCACAATTATTATTTTTCTGAATTTAATCATCACTTATTTCTCTGTAAATCTATAAATTTTTCTTCTCTATATTATACTGCGTATACATGTATATATTTTTGAATTTATTATCTATATATCTCAAAGACCAAATTATACATGTAACTTCAAGAAGCACCAACAGTAATAATTAACTTATGTTTATAGATGTTGATAAGGATTTAAATTTTAAAATATGATCTCTATCAATAACACGAGTCTCGTGGAATTAATTTATTATTAGGTAATATGTAAATAATAATAATAATAATAATAATGAAAGATAGATAGATATGTGGGGTTTGGTAATGTTGTTAGACAATATATTTGGAAGGGGAGAAGGATGTTTTAATTAGGTTTCGATCAGCTTTCAGGCGTAACTAACATTACATTTTATCTTACAAACTTCACAACGGCACGTGGATAGACTACAAACTACCACCTTTTTGACTCCTACATTATTTTTTGTCCCTTTTCCCTCTTTTCTTACCATTATGCCCCTCTTTCTCTTTTCGTTTTTCATTTCGGGGCAATCCATGTAGATTATTGCTCACTAGTCATGTCTCAAATTCTTTGGTATTATGGACAAAACTAATCTACAACTTTTGGATCAACATTTATAATTGATATGCTTCTTATTAATTAATTCATTAATTCCATGCATCTAACATCTATCGACACAACCAAAAAAAAAATCCATTCATTCAAAAAGAAGGTTAATTTGGAAAAAAATATTATGAAAAATCCTCCATTGAAATATTAAACTTGTCTAAAAATCTAGATATATATTCTTTTATTTTATTTATAAGTCGCTTTTAACGTATTTCACACAAATCAAAAAAATTCTCAAAACTCATTAATTCTGCTTTAAAATTTAACAATTTCAAGTGATTTAAATAGGACAAAAATAAAACATCTTTCTCTACCTTATAAATAGGATTAGAAAAATATTGCACCTTCTGAAAATGAATTACATCAGCGCAATTCAACTCATTTTAAGAAAAAAGCTTCTCATATAAAGACTTCTTTTTAACGATTTTTCTAATTAATTTCAAGTATATCAAGTTATGTATGGGGATATGTATATATGCACCTAGGCTTGATATAAGTGGTTGAGACCCGTGAGTGGGTAGATATAAACAGATGGGTTCATTTGCTTTTCAATACGGCAATTAATTAGATATTTAGAAAGGATTAAATGTTATGTTATTAGTGTGAAACTTGTTTTAATTAATTAATTAAAGTTGTTAGTTAGAGATTTGCAATTTAAAGGTGTCAAATAATGAGTCAATATTCAACGCTCACGTCCATGACCGGTATCCAAATGCGCACACAAAAATTCTTGGTTTGAAATAATAATGAAGTAATCTAGTTTCACATTAAATATGATGAGGTCATATAAGCATATATGTCAAAACTTATGTATTATACACAATGATATCTTTTAAAGAAAACTAATTATTTTCATGTGAAAGATAATCTTGATCTGAATGAATGACATGTATATATAACCTAACCAAAGAAAATAGAAACCACAATCCAATTATTTTAATATGACCAATATGATTAGCAAGATGATAAAGTAGGGGTATAGACTACTTGTTTTAATTTGGAAGAAGGAGTCAAGGAGCTTACTTGTGTATTTAAATTTACACCCTACACGATTTTTTCCTTTTATGTTCTAATTACAAGTATTTAAAATTTAACCCTTTACTCTCACATGCAACTTATTCTACTTTTACCACTTAAACTAATTAACCTTATGATTTACGTTGATCTTTTATTAATTACCAGCTAAGACTAAATGTTAATTTGTGAGGAATGAGACTTAGTCAAATTAATGTTAAGGTGAGATAATTAAGCCATAAAGAATAATTAGTCCAATAATTCTTATATGTAATCATCAAGTAAAGATTGATGACTCAAGTAACAAAAGATGGATGTAATTAATAAGAAGACGTGAATCCAACATAATAACAACCACCATGAGCGCCATTCACAGAGACAAACAGCAACTTTTCAACTTACTTGCTTTATATATCTTTTCTTCTTAATTCAATATTTTATGTATTTTGTTTATCATTTTCAATCTGCTTACTGCAATCTAATTTCAGTCAAGTTATATGTATTTTTTTTAAAAAATTAATTTCTTTATCAATTCCAAACTTTGTACAATTCAGTGTAATGTTCACTTACTTTTATCAATTGCAGATTTCTCCTCTTGCAACCATTACACACCTTCCAATCTTAGTATCAATTATACTCATATCTCATTTTGGCTTCATAAAAAATGGTAACGAAATTTGATCTTTCAAGGATAAAGATATAATCTCATCTCATCAAATTTTCAACCGTTCTTAATTGGGAAAAAATCACATTACAAGTTAAAACATGCATTTATTTAAACCCCAAAACAAATTACAAGATAGTGTATTATCGTTCGAAGAAATTAAAAGATCTCAAAAATTAAGAATTGATATTATTGGCCTTGTAAGATTACCAACCTGAGTTGAAATAAATAATTTTCATTGAAAAATAACACATCAAGGGTTAAAATAAAAAGAAAATTACTATAAGATACCAAAAAAGTACAATAACAAAAAAAAAAACAAATGAACTGCATAAACTTGTTGTCTTTTTTTTTTTTTAATATCAAAACTTGTCGTTATACACTAGTCACTTATTTTGTGATTGTATTCTTTAATTTCTTGAAATGTCATAATGATTTTCTTTAAAACAAATATATTCAAGACAGCTCATCTCATATCTACCTTCCAAGTTTTGGATCATTTATTATTTGTTTTCAGCACATAGGTCTTCTTTTATTAGAGTAAATCATGTTTAATATAATGTATTGTCGAGCACTAAATATAAACTTATTTTTTCATGAGAATTTGAACATTAATTGACTATGATAAGAGACATATAGAACTCTTTTCATTAGATTCAACCTCTATTGATTTTATATGTGCATTAATGATTTAATTTTAATATTAACTTGTTGATTATCGAGAAAAAATAAAATTTACAATAAAAATCAAGAAAAATATCCACTACAGATTAATTTTATGATAGATGGTTCAGCCGCAAATAAAGGCACAACAATTTTCCCTAATGGATTAACTCTTTTACAAATGGTATGCTTTTTTTTTTTTGCAACATGTTTTTAATAATATGTAGATGTAAATATGTGGATAAGACATTATTAGATCCCATCGTGCATTAATTGTATGATATCGAATTAATGAATATGTTGTACAACTCTTAAATAATACAGATCTGTTAAATGTTTAAAATTGGACTGTTTGATATCTGATGAGATCCTGAGAAGCTATCCCAAAACTAGTGTTTCTTGTTCTTCTTGTTTCTTACGTGTTAAGAGCAACACCAAATCTAATTATTTTTCGAACAATAATTTTGCGGACTCCTGAAACGACATAACGTTAAGTTTTCCCCTTTATATTCCGACGAGTCGTTTTGAAGGGAGGACGTGGCTACCACGGTTTTAAGCAAACTTTTGCATCATCGTATTATTGTTAGTCCACCAAAATCAGCACCAAGCATCTAATCGCGAAACTATGAAAATGATTTTTCAATTGTAACGAGTAATAATTTTAAGCATGTTGGATATTAAAGTTCCCTCTATCGAGCATGATTAATGCTCAAGTTAATTACTTTGACGTATAGTAATTTTACTTCACATGCATATTAAAAAAAAAAAAAGCATTTCACAGCCCCACAAAATCAATCATTATATAATTTTTTAAGGATATCATTGTCTTGTACTCCCCGGTCCTAATTTAAGACCCAATTGACTTATTGAGGAGATTAAGGAAGTAAGTTAAGTTGGTTATTATAATAAATAAGTGTTGTTATTCCTAAATATTCTTGCTAATTAAGTATATTGGCTAAAACTATCATTATTAGAAGGATTATCTTGGAAAAAAATGCATAAATATAAGAGAGAAAATGGATTGGGTCTTATAATTAGACCAAATAAAAAGTCAATTGGGTCTTATAATAAAGACCGGAGGAGTATTTCTTAATAAATTTGGCCCGTATGCTTTGTTTATCCATGTTAATTTTTTTAAAATGCTTATTCTATTGATAATTGTAATTTATCCCATCAATCAACCTCACCCTTATAATAAGCCAACAAAAGTGAGTTCAGTTAGTAAAAAATCAGCTCATAATTTGCAAAGTTATAAGTTCATATCCCGCTGTTGATATAAAAAAAAGCTCTAATTTTATTAAGCTCTCAAAATCCAACTCACCTAATTCTCTTGGAAAAAAAAATTCACCCTCATAATATGACTTTTTTAATTAAATATAATATTACATAAGCCAAAGTCTAGATAGCCTACGACATACCCATGCAACATATAAACATTATCCATCTCCAATTTATCAGGTTTAAATTGCATTTCATTTTTTAATACTTTTTTATTTAAAAACTATAACGCAAATAATAATTAAAAAAAAGAAGCTTTTAATTGTCAATTTATCCGGACACAATCTACACAGCAAGAGAATATAATGCAGTTGATTGTTTTTTGTTTAATCCTTTTTGCATAGATTAATAATTGTTTGAAACTTTCTCAGCCCATAACCTATTATATATTATTGTCCGGAAAACAAATATTGATGTTCTCCTGCCTGATTATGGAAGTTTAAACTTGCATGTTAGTCGCTCAGAATCGGTTAGAAAGTACATAATGATGTTACACAAGAAAGAATGTGTTAATAACTACTTTTTCGCTGATTACTACAAGCGAGCGACTATAATATTAATTTACATTGATTAATTCGCTTCTAATAAAATTTGTTAGTCCTGATTGGTTTACTACCTGGGTGAAGCATGCTAAAGATTCTCTGAAAAACTACTACTTAACCAGTCTCTTTTCTTTAAAGCCAGCCTTTACATGTAAGACGTCAATGCCTGCACCAAATGAGGGGAAAAAAATGTTAAAGTACACGTTTTATTACTTGTAACACCAACAAGCATCACTTGTAAAAGATGCAATTGCTTATTGTAAATTTTTTTTCCCTGGGTATGATATATAATAAAATAATAAAATATTTTGATAGCCATAACTGATCCAAAATGACTTGCGGGGTTAGTAAACAATAAATATTCCGTTATATTTGATGTGTGAAATAGTCTTTATATTGACTGTTGGCCTACCCTTGCTCCTAATTGCAGAAATTGCTTGTTTAAAAAGTGAGGGAAATCTCTCACCCACCATCTGTCTAAAGATTGGTAACTGTCGCTGCAGCCGTTTCTTCATTTGTTAACAAACACCCCCCGGGGGGGGGGGGGGGGATTATCTTAATCTCTGCATTGGTCCTGGATTGCAACGAATTAAAGGGGCAGAAGAAGTCAAGAGTATCCGACCTGAAACAGAGAGGCAAGGCATTTAGCAAATATGTACTCTGCTATTATGGGGTCGTAAGAAATCTGACAAATCCTAAAAATGGAAGGTATAACTAAATTTTTCCTAATACATCTTTTGATGTAATAATTACTAAGACCAGTATCAGCATCCCTCAGAGATAGATATAAAAGTCTCAACTTTCATATACAGAGTGCTACCTTGACTGTTCATCTGATTTACCTCTTTTCTTATAGTTATTAGCAATTTTACTGTTGCCTAGAATTAGTTTTGGTAGCACCAGAACTTCAATTTTCTTGTACTTGCATGCGCTTTTTTTTTCCCACGTTGTACTTGAATATGCTTGCAAAATATTATAGGAGTTTTTGTCCTGTTGGTCTCTCCTAACCAGGAAGATAACTCGTCAACAAACATAACAACCAAATGTGCAGCCTCTCCTTCCAACCAATTAACAAGCAGGAAAGCTTGGTCAATGGAGACTGCGTTACTTAAACGAGGAAGCTTCAACAGAAATGTTATTGCCAATCTATCAGCCAATTATTCTGCGCTCTACCCATTATATTTCTCATCCAATTTTTCGACTAATCCAGATTAGGTTGATCGTTGGACGACATTGCTCTTGTTGGAGAGAAAAGTTTGACAGACTCGCAACTCATATTAAGCTTATAGATGACATGACTAGCAAGAAGAGAATCCCAAAACTTCCTTTTTACTTAAGAAATTTTGATTACAGAAAATATTTACGTAATAAATCTTAATTACAGAAATCTTTGAAAGCATTAAAAAGGAAGATTCTAATTGGTTTTAAATCATGGCTGTTGGTTTTTCAGATTCTACTATATTTTATGTTTCAACAATATATGACTTCTCCTCTCAGGTTCCCCTGCTTAGTTCAGATGTTCTGATTTGATGCAGCCACCTATATTAGGAAAAAGTGTTTCTGTTTTTGGAAGTTATATTCACCTCTCAACTGTAAAAACTGCCGAAAACCAACTTTGAAATATTCCAAGAGGTTACTTTTTGATCATGACTTCCCGCCAAGACGAGTACACCTACCTATCATTCCCTAAGTCACTAGTAAGCCTCCATTTTCTACTTCTAATATCTCTACCTATTATTATTACTAGTAGTATTTTTATTTTTCGATCCAGCAATGTCAAGGCTACCATTTTCCCCACCATCTAATTCTAGACTAATTTAGAATTAAATGCTAGTTTAGATTATTCAGTCTTGGATGTGAATACTCAATCAAAAATTAAATCCACAATACTCAATCCACAATTAAATCCACAACTTGGAGTGCAACTCACTTTTATAACTTTATGGGCATTAGGTACAAGACAAAAATGTAGGGGTCATTGTTAAGCAGGGTTGCATTCAGTAGGTCTAATACTGACCCTGATGTAATATAGCACCTTTAAAATTCCTCTTAGAAACTACAAGTTGATTATTTTGGCTGCAAAAGCATGTGCGTTGTTGTCTCTTCTGCATTGATGCCTATGATGATTATTTTAGTCTTTTGCACTTAATCCAAAAGAGAAAAAACGGTAACATCAGAATTTTATAACTGGTACTATCCATCAAAAGTGATGTGAAGGCAATACCTCAATTGGATGAGCATCTACAGTTATCAGCAAGATATCCTTGCATAGATATGCGGCACTCCCTCGATTGTATACAGCGTGTAGTTGAAGAAAACTTTTTTCCTTTGTACAAGTAGTGAAACCTATCAATAGCATGTAGAACATAAACTCCATTAAGACCATATCTTTCGGCTTAAGTGTTCAGTGATGCAATGATCTCATGGCTCGGATGATAGCAACATTTTTGTCACATATAAAGTGGACTGTGGAAAAGCTCATTTCTTTGTAACAACCCCATTTAGAGAATCATACAGAAAGATTCTACAATCTTCAGCATCACTTATTGACTACATCAATATAATAGAGATACAGCCCACTAAATTGTTCCACTTTCATCCTCTAATAATGAATTTCCAAGTTACGAATTCGAACCAAATTATATGCCACGTGTATCCCACAAAACAAGAAATTATTAAATCTTAGCGTGCAATTGAAGGAATATCGCAAGTCGACTATTTCCAGCCGGATAACCTATTCTGATTCACGAATCAGTCAAATTTCAATTATACTAAATACAAAAGAGAGGACAGGCAATGAAATGAGTAGTCACTTATTGTGGAACAACTTCCCAATATCATAATCAGGCCCCAGAAAAGCCCAAATTCATTACATGAACCTTTCACTTCAACCAAATAATGCAACTTTATGACTTACTTGGTATCAGCAACTACATGAATTTGTCTGTTGCACCCATTAAAATATTTAACTTTTGCTTTGTTATCCTAAAATGATGAAAAGGATCCTTTACCATATATACTGTGGCAACCCACCAAAGAACTAATACTAAGTTTTACTTTTTGGCTATAAAAAAGTAAAGAGGCAGCAGTCTGAAAGTATAATCAGCCGATGACAACTACAATAGAATAATTAAGAGTCAGTAATTCAGTAACTTTTCATTTGTGGAAAATGTTATCGCTATGATTTGGTTCTGTTCACAAAGTAATTGTAAAATGCCAACAAACCACATGTGCCACCCAAAAGAAATATAAAAATTATTAGTGGAATATAAGCCAAAGAAGATCAATTGTAAGACATCCTGATAGGCAAACACGTTGGAGCCTTGCAAGCAACCTTGGCCAAAAACAATATACAATAGGATTGGAAAGGATGGTCTCAACTAGAAGCAGTGAGGTCTTCCAAATAAAAATTACTATCCCCCACCTGCGACATTACTCCCATGACCCGTTCCTCCAGTTTGCCCAACCTCATATTGAAAAGGAGAGAGGAGTATAATCCAACACAGAATAGCATATGATTACACATATAGCTGCTGCAAGAACATATGCACCTCTATTGAATTTACATACTACAGACAAGTTGCTCTATTTACAAGTATCTGACTC